>NC_080085.1:38337609-38637609 GCF_949987535.1 Balaenoptera acutorostrata
TACTGCATCTAAATGTATCTTGTGTAGTCCCCACAACAATATGCAAATCTAATGTTCTGTATTAAGCTGATAGAGGCTTGATATTGTAATATAGTGGAGTAAAATCTGCAGCAAATGTGGAAACATCAGAAATCTCCACTCATCTCTTATTTGCAGTGAGTAATTTGATCTTTATTTTAAAGAAAGATTAATTTGAATGTCAGAGTCTGCACACTTTCATTTTGGTCCTTTCTTTAATATATCTCAGTAGCTTGCAAACCCTTATGTTCATAACAATTAATATAAAGGACTGTACATTCAAAAGCAGATGTGTCATACCTTCTAGTGGATTTAAGGATCTTTTAAGGATATTTTTGACTATAGGGGATTTTTTTATCTTAAAAAGTTGACCTTCAAAACTCATTTCTACATAAAACAAGAATTTTAGGAACATTTTAAGCCAAAACTTTCTGACTATCTGAATCCTAAGCATGTCAGAATGACATTTGCTTTCCTTTCATATAGTACAGGGATGGACCTCAATCAGGAATAAAACCTAGGGGGCTGGGTGGTCCTAAAGCTAGAGGGATGGCCGTAAAGAAATGGCACACACTGTACCCAGACTTGAAAAAAACCTTCAGGTTTATACTGGAGTTATTTTCATCAATTTGCTCAACAAATATTTATGTGGTATAGACTACATGGCAGGTACTGCTCTAGGAGCCAGGAATACAGCAGTAAATAATGCACAAATTGCTGCTTTCAGGGAGTTTACATTTTAGAATCAGAAGAGACAAATAACAAGTAAACAAACACATATGGAATATGTCATGGTGTATTTCATGATGTGAAGTAGTTTAAAGGCATAGAAGGCTACACTAGGGGATGTTATTTTATTTAACACCATCAGAGAAAAAGGAGAACCAAGAGAATGATGGCCCAGAAACAAAGTGAAGAACATAGTCTAAAAAGGAGAGAGTGATCAGCTGAGTTGTGTGCACAAAACAGATCCAACAGGTGAAAACCGAGAAATAATCACTGGATTTGGCAACACGAACGTCACTGGTGACCCTGTAAGGAAACTTTGGTGGACTGGTGGAGATGGAAGCCTGATCAGAGAGGGCTCCAGAGAAAATAAGAGAAGACAGAAATAAGAAACAGGACTTCCCTGGTGGCGCAGTGGTTAAGAATCCGCCTGCCAATGCAGGGGACACGGGTTCGAGCCCTGGTCCGGGAAGATCCCACATGCCACAGAGCAACTAAGCCCATGTGCCACAACTACTGAAGCCTGCGCGCCTAGAGCCTGTGCTCCGCAACAAGAGAAGCCACCGCAATGAGAAGCCCATGCACTGCAACGAAGAGTAGCCCCCGCTCACTGCAACTAGAGGAAGCCGGCGTGCAGCAATGAAGACCCAACGCAGCCAAAAAATAAATTATTTAAAAAAAAAAAAAGAAATAAGAAACAATGTTTGTTAAAATGGCAACAGAGAAATGGTACAGCAGTCAGAGGGGAAATGTGAGGTGAAGGGAGAGAAACATTATTGTCTGTTTGCATGCTGAGAAGACTGATCCAGTGCTGAGGGAAAAAATAATAAGAGAAAGAGGAGGACAAATCCTTGAGCAATGCCCTTGAGTAAGAAGTCAAGAATGGGATCTCATGCACAGGGGGAGGATTTGGCCTTGTGTAAGTGGATAAAGAGCTCATTTGTTGTGACACAAGGGGAGGTGCAGAGTAGTGGTACAGTTACAGAAAACTGAAGATGACTTTGGTGGGAAGATATGAACCTTCCCTTTTGAATGTTCCTATTTTCTCAGAGAAATAAGAAACAACAAGATCCGTTGACAGTGAGAAAAGGAAGGAGGTATTAGTGGTTGTGGAAAGAGAAAAAGGCATGATAATAATTATCTAAAAGAATGGGAGAATGATGGACTTGGAAAGAATAATGGAATTCCCCAGCAGCTCTAAAGGTTCACCCACCGTCCATACACGTGTGCACCGCATCTGGAGAGCTGGCTGGGTTAGAGGCCGCCTCTAGAATGGTGGGTAGGATGGAGGTCCTAGTATGCTGGACCTCTATCTGAGGGCATGCTGTGCTATTTCCTGCTTCATGTAACCATCTTCATAAATTTCTATGACCTCTGCCATTAAAGAAAGTTGACATCCTCTAGCAGTGACTGTTTGCATGTTTGGATCAATCATGCTGCTGTCCATTGTGACAAGCAAGCAGGGAGAGACTATCATAGCATTATTCTTCAGGCACCTTGCCAATACAATAAAGTCAGAGACCCTCCTTATTCATGCTCCAGGAATGAAATAAACAGTTCTGCCTGCTAGAAATGAAAAGCACTCTGCTTGAGCCTCAAAGCCAATATGTCTAAACCCACACTGGATTTCCCCTGCTCCAATCAAGTTTTCCTCCTAATTCATGGCCTGACTATACACTTAGCTCCCTGAATATCATTAGATCCATCTAGGTAAGAAAAATATCACTACTTTGCCTCTAAACCTTTGATGGCTCCTCATTTCCTAAGTAAGTTTTAAACTCATTAGCCTCACATGGACAACGCTTTTCATATGTCCTCACTCATCTCCACCCCTCCCCTTCTCACACTCTTTGCCCATCCGTCTTATACCCTAGATCTACTTTACTGGTTAAACACCTACCTCATGAGGTAGTTTAGACTCCCAAGAGAAGCAAAGTAACTCAGCTGCTTTTGACAGGAAAAGCTTTAGACAACTTCCATCAAAATTCTTGCCTTAGATTATCTAAGTGAAGAACATCCCACCACGTGTGCCTGGGAAGACTTTCAAACTCATTTCAAACTCATTTCCCACACACCACTGAGGCTCTCAAAATCTCTTTATTGTAGAGCAAAGCCCAAACTAAAAGAACTTCTAGAACTGACTCCTTCTTGTCAACATCTCAACTGTGGTTCTAGGGTATTATGCTTCAATTTATTTCAACTACGATAGTATATGTTTTAAAAATTCAGTTTTAGCATTGTATGGGTTCAGATCCTCCAGAAAACAAGCACCAAGATTGAATTAGAAGCACAAGACATTTACTGGGGGGAAACGCCTGTGATAGATAAATGGGTAGGGAGCAGGAGAGAGGAGAGACAAGGAGAGTCTTCAGACTGCAATGTAGGTCTGACAACTGTGAAATAAATTCTGCCACCCTTCAGTGTAAATACCAGTAATCTCAGACTGCAGCAGAATCTTGGACAGGCCAATGGGAAGCCCCGGAGCAGACTGCCCATCAGAGAAGTTCCGTGTCAGGCAGAATTGTCCCGCTCTGGTGCTCCCCTGTTATCAGTCCTTGGTGGGAACAGCCTGGGGTGGGTGTAGCCTCGGTAGGAATGTTGCAGCAGATTCCAAAGGTGCAGCAGCTGGAGGCTGTCAGCTAATAGCACTCCTTCCAGAGTGTTCTCTCTTGCAAAACAATCTCTGTGTGCACCTCCATGGCTGCCACAATTATTTACTTTATGTCTATTTCTAATTTTCTCTTTTTACAATCATTACCAACAGACAAAGTTACCATCTTCTGAATTTCTACAGATGTTTGTACATCAGGATCTTTACTGACACTGTTGCCTCTCTCTGCCTTTCCTTTTCTTCTCCGTCTCATTATCTTCTACTCAATCTTGAATCATTAGTCAAATAATTCTTCCTTTATGATGTCTTGCATACCCCAGCTTCCTTTATGTCCCCCATAGATCTTGGCAATACTTCAGTAAAGCATTTATAATATTTTAGTAAGTTGTTTACAATGCTAAATTTGAAAACTCCTTTAGAGAAGGAGCCGTATTTTATTTATTTTTGTATCCCTAACTCCATGATTTCCAAACTGTATGCCCAGGTGTCTCAGAGTACTTCAGTAAAGCATGATACAAGGAGTATCATGGGGTAATGTAAATTTTTGACAAAAACAGAATGACAGCATAAACTGTAACTATTAAATTGCTTGGGTCTAACTACTTAGTAAGTGGAACTGATAGGTATTTCTTTCGGCATAGGGTTTCTGTGAAAAATTCACTGAGACACTAAAGGTTCTGTGAACTGAGAAAGTTAGGGAAACTCTGTCTTAACTCCCAATAAGCACAGTACTTGGTACATAACATCTGTTAGGTAAATGACTCAATTATTGATTTTAGATCAGTTATCTTACCTGTGAACATTTAATCAGCACATACTCTCTCTGTGGCAGCCATTGTGCTAAGTACTTTATATGCCTTATGTCATTTATCCTTCCAACAGCCCTTTGAGGGAATTAATATTGTTATCTCCATTCTAAAGATTGGGAAACTGAGACACAGAATGATGAAGTAACTTTCCCAAGTTCACACAACTGAAAAGGTATGGAGCTGATATTCCAAAGCCCATTCTATTAACTACCACACTCTAGATAAAATCTCCCAAAAGATTTTCAAAATAACAAGTGAAGTTGATGGAAAAATAACAGAATCACATTCACTTTATTACATTATATATAGAGGGACCTTTTGAGAGTTAAATAGATGAATTCATTATGGGATACCTCTTCAACAACTACTATTGAGTGTCTGCTGTGTGCAAAGTGCTATAAGGGATACAGAGATGAAATAGTTCTGAAACTGACAATTTTGAAACAAAGATAAAGTCATTTTCACAACAGTTTCATATTTTCAAGCTACTTTGCTATTCTGATCTCAGTCTGCCAGTGAACTTTTTGTCTTACATCTACATTTTTCAGAGAAGTTCCTAGGGATTAGTTTTATCCATTCAATTAGCTTCTTCATACTAGGGTTGAAATTTTTACTGTCAATACCAGCCACTAAACTTGCCCTATCTAGGTTTCAGCAGCTTTGGGCAACTGAAAGAGGATTTCCCATTCCCTATTTCCTCACCTTCCTAATTTAAGAGGGACTCCTAGTTGATAAATTAACAGCAGCAGCTGGTATAGGGATCAATGCGTTTTAGAAGTAGGTTCAGCAGCAGGTAGCGGGTGGTGTTCTACTGCCCTCAGTTGGCAGAGATGGGGAGTACCAGAAGAACAAGTCACCACACATAGGTGATTTCTTCAGGTAACCAGCATAGGAATCACCAGGGGTTTTTTGACATGAAGTCTGGGACTCCACTACTGACTCCCCAAATCTGATTTTTGTAGAATCTTCCCTCCAAGTGAGTTTCACACTCCCCAAAATTAAACTAGGCCAAATCCACTATATCTGTACCAAAAATTCAGATTGACCTATACATTTATAGTCTGCCATTGGTTAAAGTGAAACTATGGGCTACAAGTCTTAACACTGTTCTGACAGATGGGAAAGCTGGTATTTAGTTAGGATTCTGATGCTGACTCTGTGTATAACCTTTAGCAAGTCACTTAACCAGTCTGAGTCTGAGATTTTATTTGAGTTATGTACACTGATCTCTTGTTTTACAGTCTTGAGAGTCTATGATTTTATTTTACTGAGCACAGTCACATAATAATCTCAGAGGCTATTACTAGACCCTTAAAAAACACAGGAAAAAAGTATTATAGATGATGTATAAAAATAAATAATATAAACATAAAACCCTAGAAATATAGAAGAAAACTTTTAGAAGGAACCATTTTTAGCTATGCACAAGCACACATCGAAAGCCTTCTGGAATTTTGTATGAATAAATGTAAAATAAGGGGTTTGCTTTTATCTTAATGATTACAATAGCAATAAAAGTGGACCAGACTGAGTCAATATTTATGTGAAGAAATTGATGAATTTTACGTTGTCTTATGTGATAGATGTGATGCTATTAATATCAGTGAAGACATAAGATAAATTGCGGAACACAGAAAATAACTTTATCATGTGTAATCATATTTCATTGATTGATTATATTTTAAATACGTTTAATTTTTTAGATGTAACCATGCAAGTTTAACTTCTTACCACAAATATCAATGCAATATTGGTGATGAGTTGAGAAGATGCAAACACTGGCTTTCGAAGTCTGAAATTCCTATCTTAGAACATTCAAACTATCAGGAAAAGTAAAGAACTAGCTAGAGAAGGGTAATGTATACTCCTGACTGAGAGTTCCAAGTGGAAACTAAGTTTTCTAATTTCCCTCCTACCTTCATGGTAGTATGGAAGGTTGAGATAGAAGCCAAGAGCTTGACCACATTAAGCTTTTTAGAATCTACCTTCTTAAAACAGAAGGCAATTTTTTGAGATGTGGCTGTGGAAACACATTTCTGACAGTTTCTTGATACTTTAAAAACAGATATAGAAAACTACAGACAAAAATCTCTTGTGAACTTAGAAACAAAATTTCTCACAAATCCATAGGCAGAAATCCTCAACAACATACTAACAAACTGAACCCACCAATACACAGAATTAATTATACACCACAAATAAGTGAGGTTTATTTCAGGAATGCAAGATTGGTTCACCATATGAAAATTAATAAATACAATCTACAATATCAACAGAGTAAAAAAGAAAATCATATGATCGTATCAATCAATGGAGAAGAGTATTTGATAAAATTCAAAACTGATTCATGATAAAAACTCTCAGTAAATTAAGAATACAGGGAAACTTCCTCGGGTTGATAAGGCAAATCGACCAAAAAAGAAATCTATAGCTAATATTGCACTTAAAGGTGAAAGACAATGTTTTCCCCCAAGATTGGAAACAAGGCAAGGATGTCTATTCTCATCACTTGTATTCAATACAGTACAGAAAGATCTAGCCATTGCAATAGGGAAAGAAAGGTAAATGAAGGCATCCAGATTGGAAATAAAGAAATAGAACTATCGTTATTTTCAGATGACACCATTGTCTATGTAGAAAACTGCAAGGAATCTACCAAAAAGCAGCTAGGACTAATAAGTGAGTTTACCAAAGTCATAAGGTACAGGATCAACACACAAAACTAAATTAAATTCTAAATATTAGCAATGAACACATGGAAGCTAAAATTAAAAACACAATACCATTTATAATTGTGAAAGAAAGGAAATCTAACAAAACACATAGAGAATCTATATACAGAAAATCATAAAACACTAAGGAGAGAAAGCAAAGAAGATCTAAATGAAAGCACAGACATATCATGTTCATGGATTGGAAGACTCACCATAGTAAAGATGTTAGTTTTCCTCAAGGTTTTTTGCAGATATAGATAAGCATATTCTAAAATTTATATGTAAAGGCAAAGGAACTAGAATAGCTAAAACAATTTTGACAAAAAAGAATAAAATGAGATGAATCTGAGATTACAACTTACTATATAGCTACAGCAATCAAGACAGCTGGAGAAATAAGAGACTCATAGACCAACAGAACAGAATACAGAACCCAGAAACAGACCAATCCAAATATACACAATTAATTTTTGGTAAAGTGCAAAAGCAATTCAATGGAAGAAGCGTGAATTTTTTCCAATAAATTGTGCTAGAACAATTGGACATCCATAGGTTAAAAAAAGTAATTTTAATCTAATCCTGACACTGCATACAAAAATTAATTCAAAATGGATCATAAAGTTAAATGTAAAATATGAAACTATAAAAATTTTAGAAGAAAACATAGGACAATGTCTTTGGGACCTAGTTCTAGGCAATGACCTACTGTTTAGACATGACCCCAAAAGCATGTTCCATTAAAAAAAAAAACTTCAGTAAATTGGACTTCATCAAAATTAAAAACTTTTACACTGCAAAAGACCCTATTATGAGGATGAAAAGACAACTACAGGCTGAAAGAAAATATTTGCAAACCATGTATCTGAAAATGGCCTTAGATCTAGAATTTATAAATCAGTCTCAAAACTCAAGTTCTCTTTTTTACAAATAATTCAATTATAAAATGGGCAAAAAACATGAAAGTACATTCACACAAAGAGAAGATAAAGATCGCAAGAAGCACAGGAAAATGTTCAAAATCATTACCCATTAAGGAAATGTATATTAAACCACAATGGTATATCACCATACACCTTTTAAAAAGCTAAAATAAAAACTGCCAATAATACCAAATGCTGGCAAGTATGTGAAGGAATTGGATCTCTCATACATTGCTGGTGGGAATGTCAAATGGTGCAACTACTCTAGAAAATAGTTTGGCAATTTTTACAAAACTAAACATGCCCTTACAGGACCCAGCAACTGCCCTGTTGGGCATGATCTTAGAGAAATGAAAATGTATGTTCACCAAAAGAAACATGTACATGAATATTCATAGTGGCTTTGTTCATAATAGCAAAATACTAGAAGCAACTCAAATGCTCTTCAATAGGTGAATGGTTGAAAAACTCTGGTACCTCCATACAATGGAATACTACTCAGCAATAAAAAGGAATGAACTAATGCTACATGCAGCAACTTGACTGGACTTCAAGGCATTGTGCTTAGTGAAAAATGTCTCAAAGGTTACACATGTATGATTCCATTTATATAACATCCTTGAAATGACAAAGCTATAGAAATGAAGGACAATTTAGTGGTTGCCAGGGGACAGTGACAGGAATAGGGTGGTGTGTGGGTATGAATTCTAAGAGGTAGTATAAGGGAGTTCTTTTGTGGTGATGGAACAGTTCTGTATCCTGATTATAGTGATAGCTATAACAATCTATACATAAAATTATATAGAAATACACATGCACACACATACATGTAAATGTAGGTTAAAAAGATGGTGAAAACTGCAAAAGGTCTGTATTCTTGTTAACAGTAATGTACTGATGTTAATTTCCTGGTTTGATTTTATACTACCTATAAGCTGTATAAAATGCCATCATTAGGGAAAGCTGGGTGAAGGGTATATGGAACCTTTTATAACTCTTTTTTCAACTTCTTACGAGTCTATAATTATTTCAAAAGAAGACTTTTAATGTAGATGTAACGAAATGGAGTATTACTGCACAAATATGCATACCTGGTATGTTTCTGAGGCCCCAGGATTATTTACTCCCTAGAAAAATTGAAGAACAGGCTCAGGTCCCAGGTAGTATTGGATGATCAAAAGATTCTTCATTATAGTAAGCAATTCTAGCTTCTGTGCAAAATCAGCAAGTCAATTTGGCAGAATTAGACAATGATTTAATATATTAAGGCCCTTCATAATCATTTCTCAGTCTATCTATCCAACCTCATCTCCATCCATCTACACATATGGCATGACACAGTAATTGCAGTGGACTACTTTTTTTTTTCCCTTAGACAGAATATATCATCACAGCTCTGAGTATTTTTCCTGCCCCCTTTTTCTAGGAAGTCCCTTCCCTCATTCTCCACTGGTGAAACTCACCTCTCAGATACTCTTCCTTGTTATACGATTCCAACCTGGCCAGGCAAAATTATTTGCTTCCTCTTAACTGAAGAACTTACCACATTGTAATGTAGAGTTTTTGATCAGTTTAAGTCTGCCCCAGAGATCATAAGTTACTAGTGAGAAGGAATCATATCTTACTTATCCCTAAAATACAGTGTCTGGCATCATGCTCAATAGATTTTTTTGATGAAATTAATTTAATGTAATTAAAATGAAGATTGAGGAATCATTGACTTTACCAGCTAGCACATGGGTATTCTATGCAAATAAAAAGATTTAGAGATAATAAGTTTGGAAAAACAGATCCATTCCCTCTATACAGATAAACCAAAAATTAACAGAAGTCAAAGACCCATTAATGGCCTGGATTAGACAAGACTTGGCACAAAAATAAGAAAGGAAGAAGACCTTTGTAAAGAGAAAAGTGAAGGTTACTCTTATCCAATTTAAAGGGTTCATAATATATAGGTAGGAGGAAAATGGAATCCCCAAGACACTAAGACACATGATGTTATTTTCCCACTTGAAAAAAAAATGTTGATTCATTGTTGATTGTTGTTCCATAATAAACAGACCAGTTGTGTGTTTAACTTAGACTCTGAGACCACCAGTTGGACCAGTTGATTACTCATATCCTCAGGTGTGACTAGTATTTTAAAGCGACGAAACTGAGTTATTTGTAGTGAGGTGGATGGAGTTAGAGTCTGTCATACAGAGTGAGGTAAGTCAGAAAGAGAAAAACAAATACCATATGCTAACACATATATATGGAATCTAAAAAATAAAAAAAAATGGTCATGAAGAACCTAGAGGCAGGATGGGAATAAAGACTCAGACCTACTAGAGAATGGACTTGAGGACATGCGGAGGGGGTAGAGTAGGCTGGGACGAAGTGAGAGAGTGGCATGGACATATGTACACTACCAAACGTAAAATAGATAGCTAGTGGGAAGCAACCGCATAGCACAGGGAGATCAGCTCTGTGCCTTGTGACCACCTAGAGGGGTGGGATAGGGAGGGTGGGAGGGAGGGAGATTCAGGAGGGAAGAGATATGGGAACATATGTATATGTATAACTGATTCACTTTGTTATAAAGCAGAAACTAACACACCATTGTAAAGCAATTATACTCCAATAAAAAAATAATAAAAAAATAAAGCATTAGAATACATGTTAGGGAAGAATAACAGAAGAGAAGATGACTATAACATTTTAAACTTATGTATCCCTACCTTTGAAATATATCCAGAATAAAGCCGATTCTCACTACCACCACTGCCACCATACTGGTCCAGCCCATCATTGTACCTCATCTGGACTATGGAAACTAGTCTCCCGGCATAACTGTTCTGTCTATTTTCAGCTCAGGGGTCAGAAATGATAAAGTGTAGTCAACTCTTATCACTCCTCTGTTGAAAACCTTTCAAGTGCTTCCCATGTTCCTCATAGAAAAAATTAAAATTTTTCTATGGTTTTTGGAACTCTACAAGATCTGTCTCATCATACTATGACCTGCTAATCTTATCACCTACTACTCTCCCCCCCTCACTCACTCTGCTCCAGTCATACTTATCTATGCCTCAAATATTCCAAGCACATTCCTTTCTCAGGGCCTTTGTCCTTTCTTTCTCCCTGCCTGGAATGTTATTCCCCCATACAGCTCTTCCACTAAACCCTGCCTTCTTGCAGTTTACTTGACAATCATTTTCACTCTAAAATGTCAACTTACTACCTTGCCAATTACTGATATACTTTTTCTCCCTAGCATATATCCCTACCTAACACATCATATATCCGTATTTTATTCATTTACCTTATTTTCTACTCTCAGTAAGACACACATTGCTATCTTCATCAAAATTCAAAATAAGGACTGCTACTTCACTCTGTGCCAGGCACTGTGATGAGGCCCTTGTGTGTATTACCTCATTGGATTTCCACACTCACCCTGTAAGATAATACTATCCACATTTTTCAAATTAGGAGAAAGGCTTAGATCACTGGCATTCCTAGTGTATTTGAAATCTGCATGTCTCCTTTTTTCCTATCCTCTCCTCCATATGACACAATTATTTTCAGTAAAAGTCATACAATAGTCAACAATAATTATTATTTTCTAAATTCATCCTTTAGATTTAAAACAGAAACAAGTTAAAAAAAATAAATTTCAATTTTAAAGACCAAGTGAAGTAGCTCAAGTTCTTTGGTTTTTGGTTTTCGCATTTATGATCACTTTACCATCATTGTTTATTTCAAATCTACTACTTAAATATAGGAACATGGAATATGTAGTACCCCAGGGACTGGAGATATGAATGACACAAAAAGTGAATTCAAATGATTCTGAACCTTTACTTACTCTCTCCAAAGTCTGTACAAACACATGTAGCCGAGTCTGTGTGTGTTAGAATAACAGAGGGTTTTCAAATGTAACTTCCATGTTAACTTGGAAACTTGAAAGTAACTTCCATGTTACTTTCTAATGTAACTTCCATGTTCAATGCTTGTTAAAAGATAAGAAAAATGTGCTTACGTATCACAAATGTAGATATAAAAGTCATGGAAGCTAGAAAAAAAAGCTCCCAGAGTTCAAAGAAAGAGAGAGAGAGAGAGAGAGAGAGGCAGAGAGAGAGAAAATGTCCCCATGAATGGATGTCATGACAGATAAAGAATTTGAGATAAGCCTTCAAGTATAAGTACGTCTGAGAGGTGGTGATGTGGGGAGGGCTTTTCCAGTGTAAGGTACCATAGGGGAAGAGGCAGGAAAAAGCCCAGCGTGTTTTAAGCTTATGGTGAGCACTCTGGTTTTATTGGTACCTTGGGTGGATACTGGAGTAGTGGAATAAGAGAAACAAGTCTTGCACTATGTGAGTTGGAAGAGGCTTTACAGATTAAACCCAACCCTATCATTTTATACCTGAGCAAATTATTGTGCAGGTTGTTCACAAGTCTTCAATCTACTCCCTTCCCATAAAGGACAGTCTCTGTCATCCCTGGACAGACACTAATCAAAGGGTTATACCCTTTGAGATAGGGCTGTAAGAGGCCCTGCAAGAGGGGCCTTAAAATCACTACAATCCCCATTCAATGTATAATACTGCCCAAGGAGTATGTTTTCCTCACCATTTCCTGGTCGAGGGGAAGTAGCAGAAGTGAGGCAATGCGTAGCTAGCAACACTGATGTGTGTATGTGATCACTGACTGGGTTTGGAGAAAAGAAGGTTTATATTATCCCAGAATTTTCCAAACACTCAGGTTTACATATTTACACAAAAGTCCTACAGTGCTGTCTCCTCCGGGACTCAAACTAGACTTGGCCGTACTGGCTGCCCGCTTTATCACCAGTATTGTCCTCCCTGATGCTTCTTGACACAGGTTTATTTTCGTCCATGTATGCACAAGCTTTATTACGCTTCTCTGATGAATATTGGGAAAGGAACTAGACATTTACTTTCTATTTTACCTTGTAGTTGGCGTTACATTGACCTGTTTTTTCACTATCCTTGTTCTTTGCCATTTGGGGAGAGACTAGTCCACAACAAAAACCAAAGCAAACACCACTTATTTCTAAAATTCTATTTGATTTTGAACATATTAATATATTTTGTGGTTAGTTTTATCCCGTATCATTTACTCCCCAACACAGTAACAAATAATTTTGTCAGTTAAATATATTTTTAAAGTAGAGGCCACTGCTATTTGGACTCTGAATCAGGCTCCACCTGTGGCACCATTTTCATTTCCACCAGAAACCAGAAACGATGCTACTTCTCAGGGCAGCTTTGCCATATTAGCAGATCCCAGCAATCAGAGAAAGGTGAGATTTCAATAAACAAGCAAAGTTTTTATTTTTTATGATTATGGTGGAAATAGTATCTTTAATAAATATATGCTTGACTTAAATATTTGAAGTCAGAATGTGAAAAACAATAAAGGGCATGCAAACATCAAGAATATTTCAATTGTGAGACTTCAATATCAAGTTATTTAAAAAAAAGAAAAAGAAAAAGCTAAATCATTGGATTCAGGTATCTAGTCTCATATTGGTGGGAACAGTGCATCAGTTAACTTAATACTGACATTCTTTCTGCTGTTTTCCAGCACATTTGGGGGATATTTTGTTATGTGTTATAAAATCTTTTGATATTAGTTTCCACGTTCTAACACATATCAGAGAAAGGTGAGATTTCAATAAACAAGCAAAGTTTTTATTTTTTATGATTATGGTGGAAATAGTATCTTTAATAAATATATGCTTGACTTAAATATTTGAAGTCAGAATGTGAAAAACAATAAAGGGCATGCAAACATCAAGAATATTTCAATTGTGAGACTTCAATATCAAGTTATTTAAAAAAAAGAAAAAGAAAAAGCTAAATCATTGGATTCAGGTATCTAGTCTCATATTGGTGGGAACAGTGCATCAGTTAACTTAATACTGACATTCTTTCTGCTGTTTTCCAGCACATTTGGGGGATATTTTGTTATGTGTTATAAAATCTTTTGATATTAGTTTCCACGTTCTAACACATTTCATAGGTAAATATGAATAACATTTAGATTATTTAAAATGGCACAAGATTGGCAAAAAATAAATGTCTAACAGGGTAAGATCAGTAAATTGTGACACTACCCACATAACTAAGATCTATGCAGATATTAAAAACAAACCAGCTACCTGAACTTTCCCTAGCAATGCTCTACTCATTCATTCATTCAAGAAATATTTACCTGTGATCCATTTTGTGCCCAAAGCTATGCTAGATGCTGGGAAACAATGTTGAGCAAAAGAGACATGGCCCCTGTTCTTATGTAGCTTCCTCTTAATTGACCAATAAATCATATAAATATATACTAAAAATTTATGATAAAACAATACCACAGAATGAAATGATAGGTTGATTTGAGAGAATATAACAGGGGTACCTGATATCAAAAGAGATAAAGGTTTCCTCAAGTAACTTTTAGGCTATAATAATGTTAATGCACAGTATTTTAAAATTGTCAATATTTTTAACTTTTTTTTAAAAATTGAGGTAGAGTTGATGTAAAATATTATATTAGTTGCAGGTGTTCAACATAGCAATTCAAAATTTTATAGATTATATTCCATTTAAAGTTATTATAAAATATTGGCTATATTCCCTACGCTGTACAATATATCCTTGTATCTTATGTACTTTATACATAGTAGCTTGTGCCTCTTAATCCCCTCCCCCTCTTTTTCCCCTCCCCCCTTCCCTCCTCCCACTGGTAACCACTAGTTTGTTCTCTGTATCTGGTTGGGTCTGTTTCTGTTTTGCTACATTTCATTCGTTTGTTTTATTTGTTATAGATTCCACATATAAGTGATGAGATACAGTATTTGTCTTTCTCTGTCTGATTTATTTCACTAAACATAATACCCTCTAGGTCCATCTATGTTGTTGCAAATGGCAGAATTTCCTTCTTCTTTATGGCTGAGTAATATTCCATTTGCATATATACCACATCTTCTTTATCCATTCATCTGCTGGTGGACACTTAAGTTGCTTCCATATCTTGGCTATTGTAAATAAAGCTGAAATGAACATTGGGGTGCATATGCCTTTTCAAAATAGTGTTTTCATTTTCTTTGGATATATACCCAGGAGTGGATTGCTGGGTCATATGGTAGTTCTATTTTCAGTTTTCTGAGGAACCTCCATACTGTTTTCCACAGTAGCTGCACCAATTTACATTCTCACCAACAGTTTCCTAGGGTTCCCTTTTCTCCATTTCCTCACCAAAATTTGTTATTTGTAGACATTTTGATGATAGCCTTTCTGAAAGGTGTGAGGTGATGTCTAATTGTTGTTTTAATTTGCATTTCTCTGATGATTAGTGATATTGAGCATCTTTTCATGTGCCTGTTGGCCATCTGTGTGTCTTCTTTGAAAAAATGTCTATTCAGGTCTTCTGCCCATTTTTTAATGTGTTGTTTGGGTTTTTTTGATATTGAGTTGTATGAGCTGTTTACATACGCTGAATATTAACCCCTTATCAGTCATATCATTTGCAAAAGTTTTCTCCCATTCAGTAGGCTGTCTTTTCGTTTTCTTGATGGTTTCCTTTGCAGTGCAAAAGCTCTTAAGTTTAACCAGGTCCTATGTGTTTATTTTTGCTTTTGTTTCCTTTGCCTTGAGACAAATTCAAAACAATATTGCTACGATTTATGTCAAAGAGTGTTCTGCCTATGTTTTCTTCTATTTTTTATCGTTTCCAGTCTTACATTTAGGTCTTTAATTCATTTTGAGGTTGTTTTTTTTTTCTTTGTATATGGTGTGAGGAAATGTTCCAATTTCATTCTTAGTTAGCTGTTAGTTTTACTGATATTTTCTATTTTTTTTTAGTCTCCATTTCCTTTATTTCTGCTCTGACCTTTATGATTTCTTTCCTTCTACTAATTTTTTTTGTTATTTTTCTAGTTCTGTTAGGCATAAGTTTACATTGTTTATTTGAGATTTTTCTTGTTTCCTGAGGTAGGCTTTTATTTCTATAAATTTCCCTCTTAGAACTGCTTTTGCTGCATCTTACAGATTTTGGATCATTGTGTTTTTATTCTCATATTTCTCCAGGTATTTTTTTAAACATCTTTATTGGAGTATAATTGCTTTACAATTGTGTGTTAGTTTCTGCTTTATAACAAAGTGAATCAGCTATATGTATACATATATCCCCCTATCTCCTCCCTCTTGCATCTCCCTCCCACCCTCCCTATCCCACCCCTCTAGGCAGTCACAAAGCACGGAGCTGATCTCCCTGTGCTATGCGGCTGTTTCCCACTAGCTATCTATTTTACATTTGGTAGTGTATATATGTCCATGCCACTCTCTCACTTTGTCCCAGCTTACCCTTCCCCCTCCTCATGTCCTCAAGTCCATTCTCTAGTAGGTCTATACATATACATATGTTCCCATATCTCTTCCCTCTTGCCATCTCCCTCCCTCCCACCCTCCTATCCCACCTCTCTAGGCGGTCACAAAGCACGGAGCTGATCTCCCTGTGCTACGGGCTGTTTCCCACTAGCTATCTATTTTAGATTTGGTAGTGTATATATGTCCATGCCACTCTCTCACTTTGTCCCAGCTTACCCTTCTCCCTCCCAGTGTCCTCCCATTCTCTATGTCTGCATCTTTATTCCTGTTCTCCTGTTTAAATTTCTTCTTTGATTTTTTCAGTGACCCATTGGTTGTTTAGTAGCAATTGTTTAGCCTCCCTGTGTTTGTTTTTCTGCAGTTTTTTTTCCTTGTAGTTGACTTCTAGTCTTATAGTGTTGTGGTCAGAAAAGATGCCTGATATGATTTCAGTTTTCTTAAATTTACTGAGGCTTGTTTTGTGGCCTGACATGTGATCTATCCTGAAGAATATTCCATGTGTACTTAAAAAGAATGTGTATTCTGCTGCTTTTGGATGGAATGCTCTATCTATATATATCTATTAAGCCCATCAGGTTTAATGTATCATTTAAGTCCAGTATCTCCTTATAATTTTCTGTCTGGATGATTGGTCCATTGATGCAAGTGGGGGTGTTGAATTCCCATACTGTTATTGTGTTGCTGTTTCTCCCTTTATGTCTATTAATATTTGCTTTATGTACTGAGGTGCTCCTATGCTGAATGCATGTATATTTACAATTGTTATATCTTCTTCTTGGAGTGATCCCTTCATCATTATGTAGTGTCCTTTTTTGTTTCCTGTTACAATCTTTGTTTAAAACTCTATTTTTTCTGATATAAATATTGCTACCTCAGCTTACTTTTGATTCCATTTGCATGGAATACCTCACTCCATCAACTCACTTTCAGTCTGTGTGTGTCTTTATATCTGAAGTGAGTCTCTTACAGCATATACTTTGGGGAAGTGGCCTTTTATAGAAGACGTCTGGTGTGCCCCAGCAGCATACTCCCCTCTGGTCACCAGAACTGTAAGTTCTATGGGTGCCCCTTATATTGATTATGTGGGTTTTTCTGTTGTGGCTGGCTGTCTACTGTGGGCAGTCTGGTAGGTGTGGCTGTCCCTCAGTCTGGTTGGTCATCAAGCCCTGTCTTATGTGGAGGCTACTGGCCACTGGTTGGCAGGGCTGGGTCACTGTGCAGCTGGCTGCTGGACTGCAGCCGTTCCTGGAGCTTGTGCTGTCTCACTGGTGGGCAGAGCCAGGTTTTGGGGTGGGTGGTTGCAGGGTCGGCATTCCTGGATCTAGTGTCAGCCTGCTGGTGGATGGGGTCGGTTCCTGACACGGCTAGCTGCAGGTTCTTGGGTATCCCAAAGCTGGTACTAGCCCACTGATGAATAGGGTTGAATTCCAGGATGGCTGGCTGAGGAGTCCAAAGTATCTCAGAGATGGTGTTGGCCTGCTGGTGGGTGGGTGTGGTCAGGGCCCAGGGGATTCCAGGGCTACTGCCTGCACCTTGATGTGTGGGGCCAGGTCCTGGGCCCTGTGGTAGACAGGGCCATGTCCAGGGCAGTGGTGGGCTCAAGCAATCTTAAAGCAGCCTGTCTGCTGGTAGGTAGGGCTGCGTCACTGCCCAGTTAGTTGTTGGGCCTGAGGCATCCCAGTACTAGAGCCTACAGAATGGTGGGTGGGGGTGGGGCTGGGTCCCGAAGCTAATAACATAGAGGGAGGATTCCAAAATGGCGCTTGCCAGCACCAGTGTCCACATGGTAGAACAAGCTCCCCAAAATAGCTGCCACCAGTGTCTATGTCCCCAGGGTGAGCTCCAGTTGTCTCCAGCCTGTCCAGTAGACTCTCCAAGATCAGCAGATGGGTATGAGCCAGGCTCCTTTCAAATTACTGCTCTTGCCCTGGGTCCTAGAACATGTGATATTTTGTGTGCACCCTCTAAGAGTGGAGTCTCTATTTCCCACAGTCCTCTGGGTCTACTGAAAGTAAGCCCCACTGGCCTTCAAAGTCAAACGTTCTGGGGGCTCATCTTCCTGGTACAGGACCCCTGGGCCAGGGAGACGTACGTGAGGTTCAGACCCCTCGGTCCTTGGGGAGAACATCTGCAATTGTAGTTATTCTCCCATTTGTGGGTTGCCCACCTGGGGGTATAGGTCTTGACTATACCCCAACTCTGCCCCCTCCTACTCATCTTGTTGTGGTTCCTTCTTTATATCTTTACTTGTAGAAGGTCTTTTCTGGTAGGTTCTGGTTTTTCTCATTAGTGGCTTCTCTGTAAATAGTTATAATTTTTGTGTGTCTATGAAAGGAGGTGAGCTCAGGGTCTTCCCACTCCACCATCTTGGGAACTCCTTGAGTCTGAAATTTTTTATATTTTCAAATTTCAAAGTACTTTATATTAGTCATTCTTTTTTGTTTTCACCACATTATCTAAAATGTTCTGTGGAAACAAATAACTTAATGATGGATGAACCAGAAAACTAGGGGAGATGTATTATTATCTTTTACCATAAATATTGCAAAACTGAGCCTTAAAGTTTATGAAATTGACTTTAGGATCTATACAACAGGTATATAAATAACTACAGAATTTCTTCTGAACATTAAAAGCTTGATAAAAGTTAGGAGGTTTGAGATATTCCTTTAATGTTCAAAACTAGCACTTTAATAAGAGACATCAAATCCCACAGCCAAAAGTGCTCAATCTAGATTAATCTGGACAATTTCTTCAAGAGATCATGTTATTTATCAGTACTATGTATAATTCAGTGTATCACACAC
This sequence comes from Balaenoptera acutorostrata, assembly GCF_949987535.1. Lineage (NCBI taxonomy): Eukaryota > Metazoa > Chordata > Mammalia > Artiodactyla > Balaenopteridae > Balaenoptera > Balaenoptera acutorostrata. The sequence continues at coordinate 38,356,599 of NC_080085.1, forward strand.
ATCTGCAAAACAATAACAATTTACTATAGAGGAAGGGCATCAGCACCAGCTGAGAGTGTTATGCATACTAATTTATAACCACTGCACTTAACACCTATTTGATAAACATGAAAACTACAAAGTTACCTTTCTTTTTAATTAAAAGGAAACATAGAGAAGTTAATTGACTATTCATTCATTCACTTAGTGAGTATTTATGGAGTAGGTATGGAAGGTACTGTACTAAATCATCAATGATCAACCCACATCCCACCTTTTTTGAAGAACAACCCTACCTACATTAGGAAGATATTACTGGGAAGCCACTGTGTCATAGTCTGTCCCTCATATTCAGTGGCCCATTTTAAAGTTTTGTATTGTTACAGGTACCATTAAATATAGGCACATGGGACTCTCGGGGATGGGGATAGGGACTTTCAGGTAAAGTGGGAAGTCACTACTCTGAAACACTGTGAATTTAGAGGGAGCCATTGACAAACTATTTTGCAACTGCTTGTGCTTGTAAGACGAGGTATCATTAGGAAAAGCCACATAAAGCTGTTGCAGCTGTGTTATATAAAAAGTGGGGACAATTTAATAGAAAATGTCATCCTTTGCAGAATGTTGATTGCCTATTTTTTTTCCATAAAGCCTTCTCATCAGAGGGGCTCCAACAGCTGTGAGAAGGCATCCTGTTATTGATGTTCCCAGACATCCTGGTGTACAAAGCTCTCCATGTGCTGTTTGGCATCTAAAACATTCTGCTTTTTTTTCCTTTTTTTTCTTCATACTACACTATGGAATATGGAATATTTCCTTCTTCTGAGGATGGAGCAAGGCACTAGCTTTTTGACACTGGAATTTCAGTGTAAACAAGAAAAACATCTGCTGAAGCCATGAGGTGCTATTTTTCTGCATTCTGGATCAAGGGACCCTAAAGCTACAACAATTCTATAATTCTGTAATGTTAAGGATTTCTCCTTAACAGATAGCAGTCATTACAAGTTACTTCAGGGCATAACTCTTCAGAGGCTAAGATGAAAATCTGTCCCATGGAAAAAAGAAAAGAGATTTGATGGAGAAGAGGCAGGGTCAAGGTCTTTTTTAATCATGTTAGAATTCTACAACTTGAAAGTTCTATTTTCTTATAATTAGTTTTAGAAAGGTGACTTGGTCATAAATTTTACATCATAAAAATCACTGGGCTTCAGAAATTTAATAGCTACATGTCTTCACTGAATTCAAAATAATCCCATAATTCTTGTCAAATGCTTTACATTCAACAATTTAGAGTTTATCATCACTAAAAGGATAATGGTTTATGCTATTTGGGTGTACAAAATACTGCAAACTAAATATATCATGCACTGTCACAGCCCGAAATAAATGTCAGTGCCATGCACGTAGTGGGTATTTATTTGTTCATTAATTTATTCCTTCCATAAATATCTATTGAGCAGCTCCTATGTCTTAGGTACTATTCTAGGTGCTGAAGATGCAACTGTGAACAAGTGAAACAAAGTTCTCTTTTCTCATGGAGCATACCTACCACCCCTTGAAACACACACACACACACACACACACACACACACACACACACGCACACTCTGGTGTTAAATGAAGGAGTGACATACTTTATGGGCTGTACAGCGTGCTAGACAGACTTCAATGAGCTCCCATGATTCCCATCTCCTGGTATTCACACTGAAGGGTGGCAGAATATGCCACCCCCAAAATATACTTTGTTGCCATAAGGATTATTTTAATCTGATTATTTTGAGCAACAGCAGACATACGAGAAGCTCTGAAAACAAATTTGAAATTACCCTTTTGTAAGGGATATTTACATTTAAAAAGGAAATTTCCCATTTGTAAGGGTATCTTCCTCTCTGTACCAGAAAGAGGATGACTAAATCACAAGACATTCTTATTAATGGAGAAGGCACTGACTTAAATCTTCATAACAAACCTTACTCTTGTTTACCATACTTTTCCAGATCACCTCCTCATAAATGGCTTCCCCCACATACCTCTTTCTTTTGTATTTGGTTGAATATAGTATTTAAGCCTTAATTCTAAGCCACCTCTGAGAGTTACTCATTTTTCTGAGTATCATTTATGTATACATGAGGTGTACATGTTAATAAACTTCTGTTTGTTTTTCTCTTATTGATCTGTGTTCTGTTACAGGAGCCCCAACTGAGAACTTAGAAGGGCAGAAGGAAAATTATTTTTTCCTTCCCTACAACACCTTTGTGTAATCCTTTCACATTGGGTGTGGGCAGGATCTGTGACTTGCTTTTAACCAGTCCAGTGTGGCAAAGGTGGTGGGATGTAGGTGATCATGTGTATACATGATTACATAAGCATGTAGCACTCGTTTTGCTAGCCTCTCTCTCTCTCTCTCTCTCTCTCTGAGTGTGCGTGTGTGTGTGTGTGTGTGTCTTTCCGCCACCAACTTTGAAGAATCACACTGCTGACTGGGTTCATGACAAGTTACTCCAAAATATGGCATCTTGGCTATTGAATAGTTCAAGGTGAAGGAGTTTGAAAACACAACAGAAGCAGGAAAGTCACTCTGACGTTCCCACCTACGCTTCTCCCCTAAAGCAGGTTAGAAAATCCTCATGTGAGAGGTGCCCTCCCTATACCCAGAGAACGGGAGCATCCTTATCTACAAATACAAAGGGACACTGAGAAGAACCTGAACAAACAGGCCTTGCTAAGTTTCCCCCAGTTTCCTACACTTACCTCATACTCTCTGACCTCTCCTATTTCTCCACAACTGTCCACTCTTCATCAAACCTAGCATAAAAATACTAAGGTCTAACTATTTCTTTAGGTCTTCATTCCTTTATGAAGGCTTCCATGTCACATAAAAATTATATTAAATACATTTATATGCTTATCTCCCATTAATCTGTCTTAGTTTAATTTTCAGACCCAGCCTGGGATCCTAAGAGTCAAGGAAAGCATTTTCTCCTCCTACACTGCCATGAATCCTACAGCCTCAAGGAAAATAATTCTGCCAATGACCTGAGGGAACTTTGGAACAGATCCTTTCCTAGCTGAGCCTCTGATGAGAACCCACTCCTGACTGACGTCTTGATTGCAGCTTTGTGAGACACTAAGCAGAGGATCTAGCTAAACTGTACCTGGACTCCTGAAACACAGAAACTGTGAGATAATAAATGCACGTTGCTTTAAGTTGCTAAGTTTGTAGTATTTTGGTATATGGCAGAGAACATTAATACAGACAGAACTGTGATCTTGCTTTTAGGTCACAGAGATAACTATCACTCTAAAATACTTCAGTCATTTTGGATAATTATGTTATGTCTTCGAAAAAAATATTTTTAAAAGTATTGCATCATTGGATCAAATAACTGTTTTGTGTTAGTATGTTTGTCACACAAATCCTTGTGGCCTATACTCATCTGATGGAATGGGCCAACCACATAGGACCAGCCTTATCTTTACTGAATGAACTAATTTACAAATAAACCCATGCTGGTCTCATTTCTGCTCCCCACTCAATGAGCCAGGGCAATGGGACCATCTAAATAGCTTAACTATAAATAGCTTAATGTGTACAGACCAATTTACCAAGAGAGTTTACTAACCATCTCTTGTAGTCCTCATCCAAAGTCAGTGAGAGAGGAAGTTTCCCCATGTTTACAATGAGGAGCCTGAGGCTGAGAGAACAAACTAAAATCATATCATTAGTAAGTGGCAAAGGTGGGACTCAAACCACCAAACAAATCAGGAAGACAATGCATTGTTCATTTTATTCCGTCACAGCTACCAGTACAGGAAATCAAGTGCTCTGTCCCTGCATTTTTCCCTGAGCCAGCAGAGCCTTTCGAAGCAGACTCTGAGCTGAGGTAGCTCCCCTACTCATTCCTTCACAGGAAGTTTAAGCCAGCATCAATGCTCTCCTTTCAATTAGAAACAGCTACAAGCAACACACGTACAAAAGGGAATGAACAAAAGGGAGTATCTCCTCCAAGTAACTGATTTAGTCAAAACCATTAGCAATGTTCCAAGCACTGTGCTGGGTACTGGGAATAGCAAAATGAGGAAGAACTGTTCTTTCTGCCCCCTTCCCCCCAACACACACACACACCACTACCACCACCACCAGGAGCTTTTAGTTTAGGAGACAGAGACTTACATTATTTCAATTTGATGTGCTGAGTCCTAAGACAAGGCACTAACTGTAAGGGTACTTTAGGACCACAGTGGACCAATGAAGCTACCCATGGCTTTCAGGGAAGTCTTCTGACAGAAGGAGCCTTAGTGGAGGTCTGCAAAGGCAAGTTAAGTTTCAATTATGTGTTCCAGGCAAAGGAAATCAGTAAGCAAGGTATGGAAGCAGGAAGCAACTTGCAGTGAACGGGAATGCTCAGCAGTTAAGTGTGAATAATAAGTGAAGCACGAGGCATGAAGTAGTCAGAGAGTAGGCAATAAAAATCATAGCTTAAAATATTACGCTAACCCTAAGCCTAACCCTAAATTGCATGTGTATCTGCCGTATGCCAGGCTCTGTGGTAAGAGCCTTACCAACAGAAAATAATTTAATTCTAACAACACCTGACTTAAGCACCGTTAGCATCTTCATTTCTCAGATGAGGAAACTGAGGCTGGGAAATGTTGAGTAACTGGCACAAGTTCCCATGGCTAATAATTGGCAGAGTTGACATTTGAACCTATTTGATTCCAAACTCTTAGCCAAATCCCACACTGCTCTTCTAGGTAGGAGACAGGTCTGAAGAACATTGTACTTCATCTTAGCCAATAGCGAGGGTCATAAATCTTTCTGAAGTGAAGGACCAGATCATAAATATTTTAAGCTTTGTGGGCCATATGGTCTCTTGCAACTACTCAACTCTACTGTTGTAGCCGGAAAACAGCCATAGACAATACAGAAATGAATGAGCATTGATTGTGCTGCTATAAAACTTTATTTACAAAAACAGGCATCAGAATGGGTTTAGCCCATGGGCCATAGTTTGCCAACTCCTGACATATAGGAAACCATTAAAGGGTTTTAAGGAAGGAATGGATGTGATCAGTTTTGGATAGTGCTGTTCTAACAGTCTGGTTCATGCCAGAAACACTCTCAGGCCATCCCAGTCTAGATGAAATGGCTGCTTCTAACAAGTGTCAGCAACTGGGACTCTGTGTCCTCATACTTTCACTTCTCATTCATTTTATCCCTTTATTCTACAAATATTTATTGAGGTCCCATCATGATCCAGCCACTGTTTAGGCACTAGGGATATAAGAACAAACAAAAATAAAGTTGTTTCTCTCATGATGCTTATATTCTAGTGGGAGGAAGATACACACACACACACACACACAAGCAAATAGATACAGTATGTGGGTTATAATAAGCGCTATGGAGAAAAGAAAATCAGAGATAGACAACACTGGGAGGGCCAATTTTATATGAAGTAATTAGGAAAATCACTCTGATAATGGGATATTTCAACAAAGACTTGAAGGAAATGAGAGAATGAAATAAATATATTAGCAAGTTTAAAACCCATCATACCTGGACCATTTGAGAAATAGCAAGGGCGTTGATGTGGCTGAAGTTGAGTAAAGATGAGTGGGGTGTGACAGGAGATGTGGTCAGACAGGTAGCCAAGGGTCAGAGCAAAATAAGAAGGTCAAACAAGGGATATTTAAAGAGTTTTGGGGCCTAATTTAAGATGTGACTTTCAGTGGCGGCCAAATTGGGCTTGGGGAAATTCTGCAACATAATAGCTTAGTGTTGGTGGACACAGGGTCTTGAAGAAAGCCTTGATAAGCACACTGTTGTTTGGTAAATGAATTGTTTTCCAGGAGAGCAGACTGTTGTCTCAGATAAACTGACTTGCAGGAATTTCCTGAAGCAAAGAGTGAAGCTATTTATTGGCTATAGTCCTTGGTTTATAGTCTTTTCTTTCCTGGGCAAGGTCTTCCTGTAGCAAATAACTAAGTCATGTTGACACAGGTGATCTCAGTTCTTCGTCCCAACTGCTGTGTCCTGTTGATGTAAGTAGACACGTCTCACATGTTTAAAAACATATTGCATCATGATATGTGTAATTACGTTTCAAAGTACAAGAAAGAGACCGCAATTTCTGAACACCTATGCTAGGTACTTTTCATGCATCATCCAATTTAGTTTTCTCAATAATCCTATGAGATTAAGTACTACTTTCCAAAATTATAGATGAGAAAATTGAAGCTTGCAGAGTTCATGTGCCCACAGTCACATAACTAGAAAGCAACAGAGCCAGAACTAAAATTCAGGTCTTATTTTCCTCCAAAATCCATATGCTGAACCATTGAAAAACATTACCTCCTGTAAAACAAAACAAAAAGCAGCTCATTTCCAATTGTTAAGTTAATTAAACAAGGAGGCCATTAGACTGATGCGGCTCTGATGCCAAGGTGCCTACACAAGCAGACCAAAACCTCAGCCTGTAAATGCCTCAGGGTTACAGAATTGAAACCTAAGGACGACCAATCACAAACAGCCAGCTAGGCTTTAAGCTACAGCCAACCAATAATTTCCTTAGTTTGCTTCTGTCTTTTCTCTATAAAAGTCTCTCCCCCAGCTTCTGTCAGTGGAACGCTCCTAACCATTTCCAGTTTGGCACTGCCTGACTGGAATAGAATTTTTGCTCAGCTAAACTCTTAAAATTTGTATGTGCCTCAGTTTATCTTTTATAATTTATTTATTTATTTATTTTTGGCTGCGTTGGGTCTTCGTTGCTGCGCGCAGGCTTTCTCTAATTATGGCGAGCGGGGGCTACTCTTCGTTGCGGTGCGCGGGCTTCTCACTGCGGTGGCTTCTCTTGTTGCCGAGCACGGGCTCTAGGCGTGTGGGCTTCAGTAGTTGTGATGTACGGGCTCAGCAGTTGTGGCTCGTGGGCTCTAGAGAGCAGGCTCGGTAGTTGTGGTGCACAGACTTAGTTGCTCCGCGGCATGTGGGATCTTCCCGGACCAGGGCTCGGACCCATGCCCCCTGCATTGGCAGGCGGATTCTTAACCACTGCACCACCAGGGAAGTCCTCAGTTTATCTTTTAACACAATCTTTCAAGGAAACTAGTCTGTGATTATGTGAAACTTCTCAATCCTAGGTCTAGAAATGCAAATTATCTAGTAGAAATGAGAGAAGTTCTGAGAGGAACCTAGTTAAAAAAGCTGGTCTCCCTCACAGAAAGAAGTGAGTTGTTGCTATTTGGAAAGTGTAGGGAAGGAAAATATCTTTTCTCTCTCCACTGGGACCCCTCAAACAAAAGACAGATTAACAAGGGGAAAGCATACACATTTATTTAATATGTTTTACATGACTCTGAAGCCTTCATAAGGAAATGAAGAAATGGTTAAAACTGAGTGTTTCTGTGCTAGGTTTGATGAAAACTGGACAGTCATGGAAAGATATGATAGGATAAAGATTATGGGGTAAGTATAGTGAAATGGGCAAAATTTTGCAGGGCCTGTTCTTTTGGATTCCTCTCTGTTCCTCTCCATCTTTGGAGGTAAGGATGCTCCTTTCCTCCAGGTGAAGGGAGGGCACCTTTCACATGAGGGTTTCACAACATGCTACAGGGGAAGATCGGAAAGTCCTTACTGCACCTGCCATTTCTCAAATTCCTTCAGCTTGAAACACCCAATATGCCAAGGTGACATATTGTGGGGTAGCATTCCTGAACCCTGTCAAATGAAAATATAAGGGGATGTACAAAAATTGAGGAAGAAAATGGCATCTGTTGTTTGTTTCTGTAGATAATAGAGGGAGGGGTTGGGCCTAGCAGGTAAAAAAAAAAAACCACAAGCTACGTAGTTCTTTATGGAGTAGGGAAGAGGACAATCAGAATGCAGTGTTAGATAACAGTAATAATTTTAAGAAATAATAATAGTAATTTATAAAAAATAGTACATAATAAAATAATACAATATAAATGATAATGTATTATATCCTTACAGTGTGCTAAAATCTTCACATACTTGTCTCATTTAACCCTCACCTTCACCCAGTGAGGTAGGAATTACTGTGGTCCCTACTTCCCAGATGAGGAAGTTGGGGCACTGAGCTTCTGGTCCCTCACCCTGGTCACATAGCCACCAAAAAACCTCAAATAGAGGCCTGCCTAGGCTCAATGCTATGCCTTCCACACACTAGGTCAGGTATGCCCTAACTCTAGACATGAGATCTGAATAGAACTGTCAGAAACAGAGGCTCTTCCCACAGTCAAGTTCAAATATGCAGCTGCATTGATGCATTTTAACCTCCAAAAGCATCAATCACCAGAGGAAGCACAGGGGTAGTCTGCAACCCTGCATTTCAAGTACAGTTGGAAGGTGATTTCAGTAAAGATTTTTAAATCTAAATCAAGTAAGACAAGGAAGCTGGGATAAGCCACAAAATTTAATGTAGAAAAAGGGCCACAAAAGGAGACCTTTGCATCTCTTTGGGGTTTCCTTGTGTGTGGCTGGAAATGGGGAAGAAGGCGACCCTAAAGGGAGCTCTGTGTGTGATATAAATGACCACAGCTCAATGCTTAGGAAGCCATCTTAAAGGGATACATTTCCTCCTTCAGGGCCAGAGGGGATAAGAATAGTATTACTATTACATTGAGTGCTTACTGCACGCCAGGCACTGACAGGGTTCTAAGTGCTTTACATACATTATCTGATTTGATCCTCACAACACCTCTGATGAGGCACAAGTAAGAGAATCAGCCTTGCTTTAGAGAATCAATGGAGAAACACAGTGTAACTTAAAAGTGAGTTACATGAGAGGAAAACTGCTGTATTTTCACAAAATAAAATTAGGAAAATAAAGACAAATGTCTGTTGCTTATGGATTTCTATACCTTTATATAATTGCTGGAGAAAGGGATTTTGAAATTTACCCATATTGAATTGCACCTATTATTTTTCAGTTATTTATTGAAATGAGAAACTACTGTATCACATGCTCCCCCCTCCCCCAAATTGAATGGCATTTCTATCAAATCAATGGTTAGGGATTTTTTAAATAAAAACAAAACAAAAGAGGGACAAAACAAAACAAACTAAAAACACCTCGAGGTCTCTAAACAGTTTCTGGATAAATGAGTGTTCTTTAAAATATCTAAGTAAATATTGAATAAAACTCAAGCAGAGAGAGAAAGAGAATATATATCTTTTTATAACTATAGAAGTGATCAGGGATACATTGCATATGTATAGAATGATCTTTTTATCTTATACTGAAAGACTAAGGCAAAGAGATATTTCTTCCCATATGAAATCAAATCCCACCCTTACCCAAAGGAAAGGAAATGTAAAGTGAAGAAAATTCCATTTTAAACAAAATCGAGAAACAGCCACAAAGCCAAATGCAGTGTAATTTGAACTTAAACCGGGGTAGATGCCGAGATAGATGTAAAATTCTGCAGACTTTAGGGAGTAATTGATAATAATTATCGAGCATGTACCACATGCCAAAAATGTTCTAAGTGTTCACTAATTTAATCCTAACAACACGGAGGCAGGTACTATTACTATCCTCATTTAGAAGCAATGAAACAGAGGAACAGAGAACATAACATGCCCAAGATCACACAACTACTAATTATAAGAACTAGAGTTAAAACTCTGGAATTTGAGTAGAGCACAAAGCTCGCCAAAAACAAGTGGAATATAAAAAGAAACGAAATTGAGTTATTTGTAGTGAGGTGGATGGACCTTGAGTCTGTCATACAGAGTGAAGTAAGTCAGAAAAAGAAAAACAAATACCGTATGCTAACACATATATATGGAATCTAAAAAAAAAAAAAGGTCATGAAGAACCTAGGGGCAGGACAGGAATAAAGACGAAGACGTAGAGAACAGACTTGAGGACATGGGGAGGGGGAAGGGTAAGCTGGGACAAAGTGAGAGAGTGGCATGGACATATATACACTACCAAACGTAAAATAGATAGCTAGTGGGAAGCAGCCACATAGCACAGGGAGATCAGCTTGGTGCTTTGTGACCACCTAGAGGGGTGGGATAGGGAGGGTGGGAGGGAGACGCAAGAGGGAGGAGATATGGGGATATATGTATACGTACAGCTGATTCACTTTGTTATAAAGCTGAAACTAACACACCATTGTAAAGCAATTATACTCCAATAAAGATGTTTAAAAAAAAAAAAAAAGAAGCCTGTAGCACAGAGGTTTTACTGCAAGACTCCCAAGCCAATCTTGTCAGCCCGAGCTGCACAATCCATGTAAACCCATTCTGAGATTCTGGATTTAAATCCAAGCAGGCTAAAGCCTCGTGTGCCCTTCTCACACAGTTCTTCAGCAAACATACGGTCTATAACACAGGTCCTGCAGCATATTTTGAAGATAGCTTTTATACTGTTCAACCCAAGACAGATTGTTCACAATGGCGTTGGTTGGTCACTGGAAAATAATGTAGGGAGGTGGGCAGTGCAGGGAGCCCTCCTCCACTCTTTTAGCCAAAGACATGAAGTGTTTAAATATAGCAAAATGAAACGTTTAAAACCTGAAAAGAAACCATGAGAGACAGGGACAGAGAGAGAAAACAATTTCATCTTCCCTAATGTGAGGCAGGGCTCTGCGTGAAATGAGGGATTCCCACTGAAGGACAGCAGAATATGCCACCCCCAAATATGCCTCTTTGGCATAAGGATTATCTTGAACTGATAACAACAACAAAAAAAGAAACAAAACAGCAGACACAGGAGAAACTCTGAAAACTGAATAGATGTCTCTTTGTAAGAGACGTTTACATTTACAAGGGAAATCTCCTTTGTAATCACGTCTTCCTCTCTGTACCAGGAAGAGGAGGATGACTAAATCTCTAGAAACTCATCAATGGGAAAGGACCTAAATCTGCATAACAACCTTCCCCTTGCTTACCTTGCTTTTCCTGATAACCTACCATAACTGCCCACCCTCAACATCTTTTGTCTTTAGCTGAAGAAGGTATTTAAGGTGGTTTCTTGGGCCATTTTAGGGAGTTACTCAATTTTTCTGGGTATCTCCCATGTACACAGGAGGCATATGGGTTATTAAACTTCTGTTTGTTTTTCTCCTGTTAATCCGTCTGTCACTGTGGGAAGCTTGGGGATCTCAGCCCAGAACCTAGAAAGGTAGAGGGAAAATTATTTTTCCTCCCCTACACCAATAGGAAGAGGGTGAATGCTGAACAGCTGCAATAATGAAAACTGTCCACTACAACATGTCTTAGCAGTCCATAGCAGCTGAGAGCATGGGCACTACAGTCAACAGACTGAAGTCAAACATTGTCCAGTATTTGCCAGCCTGTGACTTGACTTCTTTTCTTAATGGTGGATTCCACCAGAGAATTAAGCCCTAAAGCAATCAATGGACACAATGCACTAGTTTCTCTCCTTTGTACCTAGAATAGTGCTAGCTATGTGCCCTCCTTGGAAGAACTGAGAAAATAGTCACTCAAATCTTTTTTTTTTCCTAGGGCCTAATTCTCTCACTAAATCCCTTATGAGAGTGGTTACAGGCTGAATAAATCATTTACCCTTTCTAAGCCTGTCTTTTCATTTTAACTTCTAATGTGTGGGTAAAATTTTTACCTTGTTCATATTTTTTAAAGAGGATTGAATGAGCTAAGACATCTAAAGCCCATGAAACAGCACAAGACACAATAAAAAATGTCACTGTTATCAATATCACATTCATATTTGTATTTTCTGCTTCTTCCTGTAATACAGGTGCTCAGTAAATAGTTGAGGAATGAACAGATGTATGCATGCATAGAGTTGATCAGTAGTGGACAGACAGGAGGCAGAAAAACTGTTTGGAGCCTGATGTAATAATAAGAGAAAAAGATAAAGAGGTTTTTGAAACAGGGGGACAGTAGTGAAAGTGGAGAGGAAGCAGCTTTCTGAAATGTCGCTCAGATGGTTCCACAGGACTTGGAATCTGACAGGGTATGGGGAGTGGCAATAACTCAGAATTGTGAACTTCGATAACTGAATGAATGAATAGCGGTGTCATTCATAGAATGGGAAAAAATTCCAGGGGGAGGTGATGTACTGAGTTTAGGACATTTGGGTAATTAATCTGAAAAGGAATCTGAAAGAGTGGATATTTATTCAAAAAGAACTCTTGTTAAACCCAAAGAATCCGCCAATCAGGATTGAATCATTTAGGATTTCAAGAAGAGTGCCACATATTTGGTTTGGTTGTATGGTTGCAAGTCACAGAAACAATTCTAAGCACCTTAGGAAGAAGAAGCAGGAGGGTACAGGAATTTATTTTTGTAATATAGGAAAATACTGTGGAATGAATTGGGAAGAATATAGCAGAGCCTCAGAAAGAGATTATAGTTCCAAAGGAAAGCCATCAGATATGCAGGAAGGACTGCCTCCTGGTCTTTTCCTTGTGTTGGCTCCTTATTCTTTACCTAAGATCAGCCTTTTCTGCTACCCAGGCCACATGCTGGGAGGTGGCCATGCCACCTATAGCAGATGTCAGTGTTCCACCCAGCCTTCTCCAATCCCCTTTTGTCCTTTTTGTGGATCCCTTGGCTTTGGCATACTTTCCCTTCCAAGAGTTAGCACCTGTGACTGTTTAGAGGACAGCCAAGGGGACACTGAAGTCCTGTTTGCTGGATGTAGCAGAAATGGAAGTGCCTGGGAATTTACATTCCCCCACCCCCAGCCCTTAGCCAATGATAATGGCTGAAGGCATTTGAATGTCATGCTTCCTTGCCTCAAATCAGGAAAACTCCATGGCATAACATATTCCGGGGTTCTGCTGTGGGATTAGACTGAGTTGCTCTACCCTTTATGGGACTTTCGCCTCCTCCTTTTTCCTACCCTATTTCCATCTGTCCCTTACTGATTTTTCCTGTGCACACTTATTTCATGATTTATTTGCAGATGTATCCTCATTTCAGGGTCTGCTTCAGGGGAACCGAACTATTATGGTTTCAGTTGTGTCCCCCCAAAAATATATGTTAGAAATAAGATCATTGCAGATGTAATTAGTTAAGATGAGGTCATTATGTTGGACCCTAATCCAATATGACTGGTGTCCTTATAAAAAGGGGAAATTTAGACATGAACATACATTCATAGAAGGAAGACACAAAGGGAGAGGACGGCCATGTGACTAAAGTGATGTGTCTACAAGCCAAGGAATGCCAAAGACTTCCAGCAAACACCAGAAGCTAGAAGAGGCAAGGAAGGAGTCTCCCCTAGAGCCATCGAAGGGAACATGGCCTTGATTTCAGATTTCTGGCCTCCAGAATGTAAGAGAACAAATTTGTGTTGTTTTAAGCTATCCGGCTTTTGGTACTTTGATATGGCAACCCTAGGAAACCAATACACTAGTCAACAACACCCCTGCTCCCAAATTTTTACAACTCTTCTCTTTAAGAGATCAGCGTAGACTGACACTAGATTCTCTCAGCTCCTATCCTCAATTCCCAGGGTACGGATTCTGATTGAATCACCCCATCCTTCAACTATATCTAGGGGATGGAGTAGCATCGTACAAACATCAGTGTTGTGACTAAGAGGAAACAGTTCCCATAGAAAAGGGGGAGCATTCTTTGTCCCATGGAATGGAGAGACATCCCCAAACTGACCACTACAAAGAGACTTCTCAGAATGGAATTTTCCAGTCCTTCATACAGTCCTAATGACAAATTGGCACGTATCCAACAAGAACTGATGAAGGAGTTTGGTTATTTTTTCAAATTCAGAAGATGTTCCAAATTTATAGGGTTTCCAAAACATGAGATTTGAAAAAGCCTCAAAGTTGATTAATATTGCCATTTTGCTTCCCTGATTTGGCTTCTCAATGGCAACAATGCATGCTACAGAATAACATTAATTCAGAATGAACAACAAATCCTGCTGTGCAGTGAAACATGAAGTCAATTTATGTCAAATGTTGTTTCACAGAGTTTGAAGCATAGTAAACAGAAATCTTACCCATGTATCTACGACTTTACTTAGCAGAACAGTATTTTATCTTTTAAACCTACTCTAAAAAGGAGAAGAAAAGAAATGGAGTTAGGGGAAGTTTGTTATTTTCTTATGACTCAAACTGAAAGCAGAACAGTTTGCACACTGGCTCAGAGGGTGAATTTCATTTCCACTATCTCAGAAGCAGCCAATTTGAACCTGATTCAAAGTTGATTGTTTTCAAGCAGTTACTAGTATACATGTATTTATTAATGGACAGGCACCGAGTCTCATTTTTCTTCTACTTCTCTACTAATCTAGTTATGAAATATGATGTTCAGCAATCTGAACATATGTGCAATGAGATGAAGTGTAATTTGCTTATTTCAATATCCATCCAACTTTTCTTTTTAAATAACATTTACTTTCACTTTTAGGGCAGAGGAATTTCAAACAAGGGAAACTGGCTACTTGAAGTTTCTTCTTGAGCAGAGAGAGGTAGTGGCTTTCTGATACCCTGGCTAAGCCCTTGACTATCACTGCCAGTTACCCAGAAGCAGATCCTGCAATGAAAATTCTTATGCAAGTATTTTATGAAGGATGGGTTCCTCGGAGAGCCTGGCAAGAGGAGGAAATAGGGCTGGAGAGGGGAAGAAAGCAAGCAAGTGTGTAACTTCAAGCCAAGTCCTGACCTTAGCCTGATCCTGAGTAAGTTACACCTCAGAGTTTGTGCTGTTTCCAGGTCAATAACTGGGTTGTCTAACTCTTGCACCAGCGAGTCATTGAATAACGGTTCCCCAGTGCTCTGATCTGAATGTTTGTGTTTCCCTCAAATTCATATGTTGAAAACGTAATCTCCCAGGTGATTAGTATTAGGAGGTGGAGTCTTTGGGAGATGCTTAGGTCATGAGAGTGGAGCCCTCATGAAGGGGATTAGTACCCTTATCAAAGAAACCCTACATAGCTCCCTTGCCCCTTCTGACATGTGAAGATACAAGAAGCTTACAACCCAGAAAGGGGCCCTCACCTGATCATGCTAGGACACTGATATTGGACTTTCAGCCTCCAGAACTGTAGGAAATAAATTTCTGTTGTTGATAAGCTACCCAGTCTGTGGTATTTTGTTATGGCAGCCTAAACAAACTAACATGGGGGTTGGAAGGGCATGTGAACTCCCAGGAACTTCCAGCTTTCTTATGTTGCAACAGCAGACCCAGTAACCCAAGGGCAGGCCTCTAAAGACAGTTCAAGGTGTGTGCTGTTAGAAGCAAAACACACAGAAGCAATATATTCATTCCAACTCTGTATTTCACCTTGCTGTCCTTTTTATGACATTAAGTAGCTGTTTCTGAGGAGATTTTTTATATACATGGAGAGAGAAAGAGAGAGAGACTTTCTGTTAATGTGGTGGATTACATAAATGGATTTTCTGGTATTTTACCGCCTTTGCACTCCAGGGATACTGCTAATATAGCCTGATGTATCATCCTTTTCAAATATTGCTGGATTGGGTTTAATATTTTGTCTAGCATATTTGCATCTATATTCACGAATGAGATTTACCTTTAATTATTTTTTCTTGTATTGGCTTTGAATAGCTTTGAATATTGCAGGGGAAGAAAAAATAATATTCCCTATATCCTTCTAAGTTTTCAACTGGGAATCCTGTAACAAAAGACAGAGTAACAAGAGAAAAACCAACAGAAGTTTATTGACAGCTCTACCTCATGTATACATGGGACACACCCAGGGAAAAATGAGTAACTCTCAAAGAGATGGCTTAGAACTCAGGCTTAAATACCATCTTCAGCTAAAGACAAAAGAAACAAAGAGTGTGTGTTGGGGGGGTAGGACGGTTATGGGAGGTTATCAGAAAAAGCACAATAAACAAAGGTAAGGTTTGTTATGCAGATTTAAGTCTATGTCTTCTCCACTGATTAGAGTTCCTTGTGATTTACTCATCCTTCTCTTCCTCCTCCCAAGAGTGAGACCCTTACAAACAGAGATTTCTCTTATAAATGCAAATGTCCTTTACAAAAGAGTAAATTCTGCTGTTCACAAAGCTACTCTGCTGTCTGCTGTTTTTCAAAATAATCAGATCAAAATAATCCTTATGCCAAAGAGGTATATTTTGGAGTGGCATATTCTGCTACTCTTCAATGTCAAAGTTATACTAGCCTCATAAAATAATTTGGAGTATATTTCCTCATTTGTTTAATTGGGAAGAGTTTTTATAAGATAAAAATTATTTCTTTGTTGACGATTTCTACAACTCCCCATCAAAGACAGTTGGACCTGGATTTTTCAAATTTGTGATCACTGATATTCCTTTAATGGTTTTTGGAGACTTCAGGTTTCTAACTTTCTTGGAATGAATTTTGGAAAGTATGGTAGTAATTAGAACTCTTAACAAATGGTCCAGTTCTCCTTCCAGTTGTCTGATAGGATTGCTTTGTACCAGGGTCTTTGAAATTATGTGTGATCTTTTACCTTGCCTTGTCCAATGAAATGTGTACAGAAGTGATGTGTTGTTCAGTGAGCAGCATTTAATAGCCAGTGCAAGACTCTAGTGCTTTTCTTCCCTCTGCTAAGCACCTGGCAAAATGAAGCCTTGGTCAGCCTGAGTCTCTGCGTGAATATGATGATGGTCAGAGGGCACTGCCCACTAAATAATCATGTGTTATGAATGAGAAATAAACATTTTTTGTGTCAAGCCTCTGAGATTTTAGAGCTGTTTATAATGTCAACATAACATCATAATCTAGCCTAATCTAACAGATTCTATGTTATGTTTTCCTAGGAATATGCACACTTTATCCAGATTTACCAATTTTGGTTGTAAAACTATTCATGAGATCCTCTTACTTTTTAGTGCCTATATCCTAGAGAGTAATAATTTTTCATTTCTGATATTATCTGCTTTTTCCCATATTTTTCTCATGTGAAATTTCTCAAATATACTACTCTTTTTGAAGAAGCAACTTCTTTTATTGATCATCTTCATTTCATGGTTGTTTTCTATATCGTTTAATTTCTGCTCTTATCACTTCACTCCTACTTTCTTTAGGTTTATTTAGCTTCTTTTTTACTAACTTTCTGAGATAGTCATTTAGATCTTTAATTTTCTGCCTTTCTTCTTTTCTGTTTTAAGGCTACAAAATTTTTTTCTAAGTACTGATTTATGTGCATCACAGGTTTTGTATATCAGGATTTTACCATCATTCAATTCAAAATATTGTTGTCATTTCTCCATGGTAATTCCTTCTTTATTCAGATGTGTCTCTAATAAATTGTGTTTGCATTATTTTTATTCTGTTTTACAATCTGCCTTTTAATTGGAACATTTATTCCATTTACATTTATTATAATTACTGATAAACTTGGATTTTCTTATTTTGTGCTATTTATTCCATCATTCTGGCTTTCTTTAGATTGATTCATTATTATCAATTCATTTTTAAAAATCTTTAGTTTTCAAGTCACTCTCTATGTTTCTCTTCTTTGTTGGTTACTTTAAAATTTTCAATATGCATACTTAACATAAAGTCTGGAACTAATCAATAAATTTATCTTCCTCCCGAATGCCACACTTTATTTACACTCCTCTGAGTTACATATCATTGTTTCCTTGTCTTTTAATTCTACCTTTTTAAAAATTCCAATTGACCTTACTATTATTGTCTTACACAGTCAATGTTTACTCATATTTACTCACTTTGGTCTTTATTCCTTCCTGTATTTCAAACCTTCCATCTGGAAAAAATTTCCCTTAGCCAGAAGTACACTTTTTAGAATTTCCTTTAAAGAGAGGCTATTAGTCACAAACTCTCTTTCAGTCTTAAAGAGATTTCTTTACTTTTCTCACACTCTTGAAATGTATTTTCACTTGGTATAGAATACTAGGCTGGCAATTATTTTATCTCATTGCATTGAAAATATAATTTCCCCATCTTTGGCTTGTGGAAGTCTGCTCTTAAGAAGTCACTAACAGGTTAATTGTCATTCCTTTGAAGATGATCTATCTCCTTCTCATCAACTCCTCTTCTCACGCCAATTGCTTGTAAGATTTTTGTCTTTGGTATTTTACAGATTCACAATGCTCTAAATGTGTGTTTCTTTTTATATTGATATATCATATTTGTAATTTGGTGGGCTCCTTTCTTCTGTGGATTACTGAATTTAAATCATTCTGGAAAACTAACAGCCATTATCTCTTCAAGTATAAACTCTGCCTTATTATCTTTCCTGTACTTCTTGAACCTTGATTAGAAATTCTTCTTAATTTCTTTTATGTCACTAATATCTCTCTCCTTTATTTCCCATTTCTTTCCTCTTCATGCTTCATTTTGAAATATGTCTTTTGAATTATACATCATGTCAATAATTCTACCTTCACCTGTGTTTAATTAGCTAATAAATCCATCCATTTAGTTTTAAATTCAATTATTAAATTTTCATTAAATACACTTGGCCATTTTGTATAGGTTTCTGTACACTGAAAATTATTCCAAGCTTGTCTTTTATTAAACATCTTCTATGTAGTATTTTTAAATTTGCTTTTGATAATGGCAATATCTGAAGTCCAGGGGAAGGGGCATAAATTTCTGTGGACTGTTTTTTTTCTACTGATTCTTATTCCCTGTGATGTGTTTCTTTGTGTGCTTGTCTATTATCTATTTATTTATTTATTTACTACAAGCTGCTCACTTTTTGGAAAATTATTTACATGAACTCTTTGATGTCTAGCACGAACATGATTCATACACAAAGGATTTGCATCTACTTCCACATAAAACTTGGGGAAATTATTAGTTCTCAACCACTTTAATCTAAATTCTTGAAGCTTTTCTGACCACCTAGGTGATGTAGGTTGCAAATCATGAAAGGCCTGACTCTGGTTTTCTGTCTCACTTACATTTGGCTTGACAATTTCCTAATTGTCAGTTATTTAATACTTTTAAGAATTTTGAACTTTATTTAGATTTTAAAATTGTTTTTAGTGGAGAGTGAGTCTGAATTCTTGACTGACCCCATTTATACTCAGGTTGTTTTGGCCCAAGAATCCTGAGTTTTATTATGATGATTACATCTCACAATATTTTTACATAAAGTATAATTCTGAAGCTTTTTTCCTCTTCCTACTATTTGGGATGGGAGGGTGGTTATGTATTTGGCTAATGATCTGTTTGTTAATGATAGTGATGTATTTGTACAACACTTGTCCCAGAGAAAACACAGTTCTGTTGATTATGTTCATGCTGATAAAATTTGTTGAAATGAAACTTTTCACATTAGCATTATATGTACTTTTCAATTTAAGATTGTGGAAATGGGTCTGGTAGGGCTCGGGACTTCTACTCCAAAATACGGCACCTTGGAATATTGAATACTTTAAGTTGAAAGAGTTTGAAAAAACTGCAGAAACAGGAAGGTCACTTTGACCTCCTTCCCCACTTCACTCTTCTTCCCTAAAGCAGGTTATAAAACCCTCATATGAGAGGTGCCCTCCCTATACTCAGAGGAAAGGAGCATCCTTCTCTACAAAAACAAAGGGGCCCTGAGAAGGAGCTGAACAAACAGGTCTTGCGAAGTTTCCCCCAGTTTGTTACATTTATCTCATACTCCTTAACCTATCATATTCCTCCACGACTATCCACTCTTCATTGAATCTAGCATAAAAATCCTCAGTTCTGTTTCTCTGGGTCTTCATTACCTTATGAAAGCTCTTCTGTCATGTAAAGTTATATTAAATAAGATTGTATGCTTTTCTTCTCTTAATCTGTCTTTATCAGTTTAATTTTCAGACCCGGCCAGGGACCCTAAGAGGCTTGAGGATAACTGTATTCTCCCTAAAGGTCATAAGAATTTTAAGGGTAAGGACTAGATCTATTTTGTTACTTGATTCCTTGTACATAGCAGCTACCACAGAGTGGTACTCAACAGATATTTTTTGAATAAATAAATTAATGAAATTGGTAAAGAATCCCATTATGCACTTTCTGCTACTTCTACTGGCTACCATTAAGGTTTTTCTTTTTATTCTGTGAGGATAAAGCTAAAAAAAATTCTGCCTAAAAAATTATACTGTCTTCTAATATAATCTAAGAGTTATTTGGTGGGTAGAGGATAAAGGAAGTAGTTAAAACACCTCAGGAGAGCAGAGTAAAGACCTAAATGTAAGGCCAGACACAATAAAACTCTTAGAGGAAAACATAGGCAGAAAACTCTATGACATAAATCACAGAAAGATCCTTTTTGACCCACCTCCTAGAGGAATGGAAATAAAAACAAAAATAAACAAATGGGACCTAATGAAATTTAAAAGCTTTTGCACAGCAAAGGAAACCATAAACAAGATGAAAAGACAACCCTCAGAATGGGAGAAAATATTTGCAAACGAAGCAATTGACAAAGGATTAATCTCCAAAATATACAAGCAGCTCATGCAGCTCAATATCCAAAAAACAAACAACCCAATCCAAAAATGGGCAGAAGACCTAAATAGACATTTCTCCAAAGAAGATATACAGATTGCCAACAAACACATAAAAGAATGCTCAACATCACAGAAACGAAGACCCAACACAGCCAAAAATAAATAAATAATTTTTTTAAAAAAACAAACAATTCTTTAAAAAAAAAAGAATGCTCAATATCATTAATCATTAGAGAAATGCAAATCAAAACTACAATGAGATATCATCTCACACCAGTCAGAATGGCCATCATCAAAAAATCTACAAACAATAAATGCTGGAGAGGGTGTGGAGAAAAGGGAACCCTCTTACACTGTTGGTGGGAACGTAAATGGATACACCCACTATGGAGAACAGTATGGAGATTCCTTAAAAAACTAAAAATAGAACTACCATACGACCCAGCAATCTCACTACTGGGCATATACCCTGAGAAAACCATAATTCAAAAAGAGTCATGTACCAAAATGTTCATTGCAGCTCTATTTACAATAGCCAGGACATGGAAGCAACCTAAGTGTCCATCAACAGATGAATGGATAAAGAAGATGTGGCACATATATATAATGGAATATTACTCAGCCATAGAAAGAAACGAAATTGAGTTATTTGTAGTGAGGTGGATGGACCTAGCATCTGTCATAGAGTGAAGTAAGTCAGAAAGAAAAAAACAAATACCGTATGCTAACACATATATATGGAATCTAAAAAAAATGGTCATGAAGAACCTAGGGGCAGGACAGGAATAAAGACGCAGACCTACTAGAGAATGGACTTGAGGACACGGGGAGGGGAAGGGTAAGTTGGGACAAAGTGAGAGAGTGGCATGGACATATATACACTACCAAATGTAAAACCAATAGCTAGTGGGAAGCAGCTGCATAGCACAGGGAGATCAGCTCGGTGCTTTGTGACCACCTAGAGGGGTGGGAGAGGGAGGGTGGGAGGGAGATGCAAGAGGAAGAGATATGGGAACATATGTATATGTATAACTGATTCACTTTGTTATAAAGCAGAAACTAACACACCATTGTAAAGCAATTATACTCCAATAAAGATGTTAAAAAAAAAAGAGTAGAGGTATTGTCGGTGTTCTTTGAAATTCTGATTAGCCAGGGAACTCCTGCAAGGAGATTTGGCTGCTGAAAGCAGGATTCCAGGTCCCCACCTCCCTTTGAATAAGAAAATATCTGTGCGTGAAAAGCATATATTAAGGAGAAGAAGGAGATGTGGTATTTCAATGTTCCTTCTGTAATAAGACACACAGACATATAATATCTCTACTATTTATGCAAAATGCATTTATTCAGCAAGTGAATAGCATTCTCCTTCTCTGTGGATACGTACAAGAATTAATTTGCCTTCCAGGGGTCCCACATACCCACAAGAAGAATGATCTCTGTATGTGAAAAACTCAAAGTAGAGAGGTATAGAGAAGGGAAAGATTTTCTGCTTGGGGGTGAGTGCATGTGGGCTGTGGGGAGGTCATAGATATATAGACATGTTGATATATTGTTTTGTATTCTTTTGCACATATGTTTTCTTCCTTGACTGTCCCTTTTACACATCTTGTTTGTTTGAAGAAATATGTGGTTTATAAGCATGTATAAAAGTTCTATATCAAGCTTCCTTCAAGATTCTAAGCAAGCAAATTCAAAGATTTCTGTCTTAAAGATATTTTTAGGGGAACAAAGAGGGGCTAGGGAATCTCTGTTCAATAGGATACCAAAAAAAGAATAAGCAAACAAATAATAGAGAACCTCTGGTTAATATCTTCAACCTCCTGACTGATGTAGAAAGTAAGGTAAAGAACTTCCCAGCACGTGTGAATTTCATTTAGGTCTATCAGAAAATTGCCCAAGCATTTTATTAGAGATGCTATTTTCCAGAGTTTTAAAATATATTATGTAAAAATATTCTTTTTTAGATCAGGTTTGGTTCAGTTTTTCTTTTCCAAATCCCGCTTTTGACCCAAACAATCTTTAAAGATCTGGTTTTGTTAGAAAAAGGCCTATCTAATTGTTTTGGTTTTTTTGTGCTAAGTTTGTTAATTGAATTTTTGTTTAGTCAAATATAGTTTACATTTAATACAGATAGTAGGAATAAGATAGTCTCACTTAACACAACGTAGCCTTCTCAGTGGACCAAACTAGGAAATGTATGTAGATATACTAGCCCTTGTATATGCACACATAACTATCTTTCAATATATATCTATATGTATATTAAAGTAAACGTGAGGTCATCCTGATGTCTCTGACTCTAAGCCAACACCACAAGGTTTATTCTAGTCTTCCCCCTTTGCTGATTTATAACTTCTTTCTCCAAGAGTGAGAAATCTGACCCTCATTATCTATCACAATGCTCAACAAATGTTTACTCTAAAGGGCCAGATAATAAATATTTTAGGTTTTATGAGCCATTCAGTCTCTGCCACAACTCCTCAGCTTTGAATTTCATATAACTTTTCATGTGTCATGAAGTATTATTTTTACTTTGATTTTTTTCAGTCATCTAAAAGTGGGGGAAAAAAAGTTCTTCGTTTGTGGGCTGTATAAAAATGAGCTGGATTTGGTCCACAGACCCTAGTATGCTGACCCCTATTCTGCAATATATTTATTTGTTCAGTCATAGTATTCACGTAAAGTAGTTTCAGAATTGCTAACTGAGATAAACAAATTTATCAATTAGAGCAGCGTTTTCAGAGTAGTGAAGAGTTCTTTTCATCTTTGTCCTTAGAGTCAGAATGCTATTTCCAAAGCTTTTACATCAGATCCTTTCTTCCTCATTCCCATCAGTATGATAATACTATTCTTTGAACTGCAGTTATTTTCACGTTTCACAGTCTGCATTTCAACCTGGGATTCCCCAGCATCTTGATTAATATTTTTTTAATTTGCATAGAGTAAAAATCACACTTTGCGGTGTACAATTCTGTGTGTTTTGACAGATGCATAGAGATGTATCTTCTAGCGTGGTTCCATACAGAAAAGTGTTATTACCCCCAAACTTCTCTCTTGCTTTCCCATAATAGGCAACCGTTTCTCAACCTCCACCCTATGGAAACTATTAATCAGCAACCTTATGGTCAACCCCTCCCCAAATCCCGCAAACCCTGACAACTACGGATCTATTTTGTTTCCTTATAGCTTTGCCTTTTCCAGATTGTCATAAATGAAGTCATATAATATGTAGCCTTTTGGGTCAATTTTTCTTTATTTAGTCTAAGTATTTAGGATTGTTATGTCCTCATGAAGAATTGACCCCTTTACCACTATATAATGATATTCTTTAACACTGTTAATATTATTTGCTGTGAAATCTACTTTATCTGATATTAATAAAGCCTCTTTGGCTTTCTTTTGACTAGTGTTAGCAGAGTACTTTTTTTCTATCCTTTTATGTTTAACTTACTTGAGTCTTTAGGTTTGAGGTGCATTTCTTTTCAGCAGCATATACTTGGGTCTTGCATTTTTATCCAATCTGGCAGTCTCTGCCTTTTAATCAAGTTATTAAGAATATTTACATTTAATATGATTAGTGATATGTAGATTTAAGTCTATCATCTTGTTATTCGAGTTCTATTTGCCCCGTCTGGTCCCTTTTCCCTTTTTCCCCCTTTTAACTTTCTTTTGATTTAATTGATTTTGGGAAGAGTCATATTTTTAATTCACTCTGCCAATCTCTGTCTTTTAATTGATATACAGGCAGCCCTCTGTATCCATGGATTTTGCATTCATGGATTCAACCAACCAAGGATCAACAATATTCAAAAAAAATTCCAGAAAGTTCCAAAAAGCAAAACTTAAATTTTCCACGTGCTGACAATTATTTACATAGCATTTACAGAGTATTAGGTATTATAAGTACTCTAGAGATGATTTAAAGTATGTTTAGGTTATACGCGAATACTATGCCGTTTTATGTAAGGAACCTGAGCATCCATGGATTTTGGTATCTGTGGGGGATCCTGGAACTAGTGCCCCAAGAACCCCGAGGGACAACTGTTTGAGACCATTAACATTTAATATAATTACTGATATATTAAGACTTAAGCTTGACACTTTATTTCTTGTTTTTTATTTGTTCTCTCTCTTTCTGTTTTCTTGTTCCTTGCCTTGTGTGGATTACTTGAACATTGCTTATAATTTCATTTTGATTTATCTACAATGTTTTTAGTGTATCCCTTTGTCTAGCTTTTTTAGTGGTTGCTGTAGGTATTTTATATATATATATATATATATATATGTATGTATATATGTATACATATACACACACCTATATCACAATCTACTAGTGTCAACATTTTCAAGTGATGTATTATTTACCCATATGTTTGCTCTTTCTGAGTTCTTTTTTCCTTCATAATGTTCCAAGATTGTTTCTTTCATCATTTCCTTTCTGTTTAGAAAACTTCCTTTGGTCATTCTTTTAAGGTAGGTCTCCTGGTGACAAATTCTCTTAGTTTTTCTTTATCTGAGAATGCCTTGATTTCCTCTTCATTCAGAAGGATACTTTCGCTAGATATAGGATTTGGGGCTGACAATTTCTCAGGGTTTCCTTCAGTTTCTTGAATCCATAGGTTTATGTCTTTTGCCTTAGGGAATTATCAGCCATTATTTCTTTAAATACCTTTTCAATCTCCCCGCATCCTCTCCTTCTGGGATTCCAATGACATAAATGTTAGATCATTTGCTATAGTCCCACCTGCCCCTTAGGATCTCTCTATAGTTTTTCTCTCTGTTGTTCAGATTGTGAAATTTCTATTCTTTCCCTTGTCCTCTTCATTCTGTTGTTGCACTTATCTGTTAAGTTTTTTGTTATTATATTTTTTAGTTCTAAAGTTTCTCTTTGGTTCCTCTTTATAGCTTTTATTTCTTTGCTAAGACTTTCTATGTTTTGCTTAGAAAGAGGTCTTCTATTTTCTTCATTTGTTTTGAGTGTGTTTCTGTCGCTTATTAAAACATTTTTAATTCTGAAATCTATGTTATTTCAATGTTAGTATCAATTTATATTAGTTATTTTTTCTTGTTCAGTTTGACATCTTGGTTCTTGGTATGACAAGTAATTTTCATTTTCAGTTGACACCTAGATATTTGGGTGGGTCTGGATTCTGGATCTTTTTTAAATCTTGTGTTTTAGCAGGCATCTTCTGACACTGCTCAGGTGAGTGAAGGAAAGTGCCATCATGCTACTGCCAGGTTCTCTACTCAGCCTCTGTTCATACTTGGGAAGAAGGGTTCTTTCTACTGCTGGGCAGAGGTAGGAGTCACCCTTCCAACTTTGACTTCCCAGATACTACCATAGCTAGTAGGGGGAGGGGCACACAAGGCAAGGAAAAAGAAAACGGAGAGAGAAAGAGAGCGAGAACAAATAAAAAACAAGAAATAGGGGCTTCCCTGGTGGCGCAGTGGTTGAGAATCTGCCTGCCAATGCAGGGGACACGGGTTCGAGCCCTGGTCTGGGAAGATCCCACATGCCGCGGAGCAAATGGGCCCGTGAGCCACAATTACTGAGCCTGCGCGTCTGGAGCCTGTGCTCCGCAACAAGAGAGGCCGCGATAGTGAGAGGCCCGCACACCGCGATGAAGAGTGGCCCCCACTCGCCGCAACTGGAGAAAGCCCTCACACAGAAACGAAGACCCAACACAGCCAAAAATAAACATAATAAATAAATAATAAATAAAAAATTTTTTTAAAAAAAGAGGGAAAAACAAGAAATAAAGTGGCAAACTTAAGTCTTAATATATCAGTAATTACATTAACTGTTAAATGGTCTCAAACAGTTGTCCCTCAGGGTTTTTGGAGCACTAGTTCCAGAATCCGCCCACAGATACCAAAATCCATGGATGCTCAGGTCCCTTATATAAAATGGCATAGTATTTGCATATAACCTACACATACTTTAAATCATCTCTAGATTACTTATAATACCTAATTACTGCTCACCACATGGCCTCCACTGAGACCATGGGGGATCTGCCTTGTTACAACTAAGTAGTGGTAAAAATTATGACTCTCCACTAAGCTTCCTCTGATACCATGCCAGTGGGAGGGAAAGGGCATTCCTAGTACTTTAAGGTGGAAGTGGAGGGGCAGGCTTTTCACATGGCCTCCAATGACACCACAGGGGGTGGTGGCCTTATTACCACTGAATGGTTGTGAAAGCTCTGATTCTCCATTAGGCCTCCTCTGACACCATCCCAAGAACGAGAAGGAAGGATGCTTTGTTACCACCAAGTAGAGGCAGAACTCCAGGCTTTCTATGTGGTTTCCATTGACATCATAGGGTGGAGGGATTAGGTAAGCTCATTATTATTCTATGGAGATGAGAGTAATGGCTCCCCAGTTGGCCTTTTCTGATACCCTCCCAGCAGGGGAGTTGGGATTTCTTAGCATAGTCTGGCAACTGCTGTTTCATATATTTGGCCCATTTTTTGGTTTGTTTCTGACAGGAAGGTAAATCAAGCCTCTGTCACTCCAATTTGGCTAAAAGCAGAAGACCCTCTTTTCATATTTTTTATATCAGTTTAAACAATATGCCAATTACTATAGGGTTAAACAAATTATCAGGCAGGTCTGGTTTAGTAGGTATTTAACCATTAGTTTTAAACTACAGGTTAAATCACAGTTTGAAAAATGATAGCCTATTAAATTGAAATTTAGAGACAGAGGAATAAAAGGAAGAAGAGAGTTTCATTATATATCTATTAAAAGTAGATTATTAAGAACAATACCGGAGGAGCTTCAAGATGGCGGAAGAGTAAGACATGGAGATCACCTTCCTCCCCACAAATACATCAGAAATACATGTACATGTGGAACAACTCTTATAGAACACCTACTGAACGCTGGCAGAAAACCTCAGATTTCCCAAAAGGCAAGAAACTCCCCCACGTCCCTGGGTAGGGCAAAAGAAAAAAGAGAAAACAGAGACAAAAGAATAGGGACGGGACCTGCACCAGTGGGAGGGAGCTGTGGAGGAGGAAAGGTTTCCACACACTAGGAAGCCCCTTCGCGGGCGGAGACTGCGGGTGGCGGAGGGGGGAGCTTCGGAGCCACGGAGGAGAGCGCAGCCACAGGGGTGCAGAGGGCAATGGAGAGATTCCCGCACAAAGGATCGGCGCCGAGCAGCACTCACCAGCCCGAGAGGCTTGTCTGCTCACCCGCCGGGGCGGGCGGGGCTGGGAGCTGAGGCTCGGGCTTCGGTCGGATCGCAGGGAGAGGACTGGGGTTGGCGGCGTGAACACAGCCCGAAGGGGGCTAGTGTACCACAGCTAGCCAGGAGGGAGTCCGGGAAAAGGTCTGGAGCTGCTGAAGAGGCAAGAGACCATTGTTTCTGGGTGCGCGAGGAGAGGGGATTCCTTCCCTGTCTGCCCACAGAAGGCAGAGCACCACTTAAACAAATACCATATGCTAACCCATATATATGGTATCTAAAAAATAGGGGCAAGATGGGAATAAAGACACAGACCTACTAGAGAATGGACTTGAGGACACGGGGAGGGGAAGGGTAAGCTGGGATGAAGTGAGAGAGTGGCATGGACATATATACACTACCAAATGTAAAATAGATAGCTAGTGGGAAGCAGCCGCATAGCACAGGGAGATCAGCTCAGTGCTTTGTGACCACCTAGAGGGGTGGGATAGGGAGGGTGCAAGGGAGGGAGATGGAAGAGGGTAGAGATATGGGGACATATGTATATGTATAACTGATTCACTTCGTTATAAAGCAGAAACTAACACACCATTGTGAAGCAATTATACTCCAATAAAGATGTTAAAAAAAAAAGAACAATAACACATGTTCCAAGAAAATAATCACTACTAGATTTTTGTCAAAGTTTTTACTCAATTCTACATAATCAAACGTTATTCCACTGATATTGTTCAACAGTCTAGTTTCATAAAGTCATCTATTTCTAGAAAAAAATAGTCCTGGAAATTCTGCATCTTAAGTTCCATATAGGTTGAGTCTCCCAGGTATCAGACTATAGTGGTGACATCAGCATGTATCCATGAGTTTATTCCCTCAAACCTAACTACATTAAAATAGTCAAGAGTCTCTGTTATCAAGTCTTGTTATCTTGGATATTTTGTTCAGAAATATTTGCCAATTGGCAACTTTTGGCTTTGGTTTCAGATAAATGTGAAGTGAGAGCAGAAATCCCTGACTGATGAAACTATCACTTTATTCCTGGAACTCTATCAGAGTGAAATCTCTCACTGGGGCACAGTTCTGATGCATGTGGACCTTCCTGTAACATTTCATACCAACTTAGTTGATTATTATGAAGGTAAAAATATGTTATGGTAGCAGAGTAATTGCTGGATTTAGAACACCTTTGTATCTCTCCTGTAAAATGTGTGTCATAATCACTAACATTTGATAAGAATTTTTAAAATCTGGGAATACATTTGTTTGAGAAGTCAATGTGTCGATAATATGTCACCCCTTGCACAGGAATAAAAGTGGGACTCTACACATATTAAAAGGATTAACCACTATTAAAAATATCTTTGTTTTACAGCACTTGTCTTGCACAAAACTAACCTGGGGGAGGTTGCTTCTTCTTTGATTTGATGGTTTTTCCGAATTTTGCACCCTAGGAAAGGACAACTCTTACCATTCTGTTGAGCCAATTAAGAAGATAATAAGCATACCAAGCAAACCCAATTATTTCTAACACCCCTTCTTGCTCATGAGTGCCACTTTCTGGGTTATAAGATGAGGAGAAATCCTTTGGTGCTATCTAGCAGCTGTCTTGGGAGCAATGAATATGGTTAGAGTGCAAAAAACACCTTTTCAATCGTATTATTCTGAATTTGAGGTCTGAACTCAGAGGAAAGCAACATCTTAATAATTTTCAGATGATAGTTCACTTGTTCGAGGACAAGAAAGGTCCAGAGAGTAGCAATACCATATAAAAACCGTAACAGAATTTTTTTCATAATAAACATTAGGAATGTAGTTCTTCATGTCAGGTTTTTACAGTTGTCTACAGTTATGGAATTCCCCAAAGCATAAATAGCATAAAAATTAACAGACTCTTTTGAGAATGCACAGTCAGGTTGGATGAGGCAAAAATCACCGGCCATCTGGGTAGAATACACTGAAAGCAAATAGTAACTTTTTATTGCTTCACATTCAGAACAGACAGTACTCTAATGACATTTTGTCTTCTGAGCTACCAGTATAGGCATACCTCATTTTATTGCAATTCTCTTTATTGCGCTTCACAGATATTGCGTTTTTTACAAATTTAAGGTTTGTGGCAACCTTGCATTGAACAAGTCTATCAGTGCCATTTTCCCAATAACATTTGCCCACTTCGTGTATCATATTTTGGTAATTCTCACAATATTTATTTATTTATTTATTTATTTATTTATTTATTTATTTTTAACATCTTTATTGGAGTATAATTGCTTTACAATGGTGTGTTAGTTTCTGCTTTATAACAAAGTGAATCAGTTATACATATACATATGTTCCCATATCTCTTCCCTCTTGCATCTCCCTCCCTCCCACCCTCCCTATCCCACCCCTCTAGGTGGTCACAAAGCACCGAGCTGATCTCCCTGTGCTATGTGGCTGCTTCCCACTAGCTACCTATTTTACATTTGGTAGTGTATATAAGTCCATGCCACTTTCTTACTTCGTCCCAGCTTACCCTTCCCCCCCCCATGTCCTCAAGTCCGTTCTCTACATTTGTGTCTTTATTCCTGTCCTGCCCCTAGGTTCTTCAGAACCATTTTTTTTTAAGATTCCATATATATGTGTTAGCATACAGTATTTGTTTTTCGCTTTCTGACTTACTTCACTCTGTATGACAGACTCTAGGTCCATCCACCTCACTACAAATAACTCAATTTCGTTTCTTTTTACGGCTGAGTAATATTCCATTGTATACATGTGCCACATCTTCTTTATCCATTCATCTGTCGATGGACACTTAGGTTGCTTCCATGTCCTGGTTATTGTAAACAGAGCTGCAATGAACATTGTCTCACAATATTTTAAACTTACTATATTTGTTATGGTGATCTATGATCAGTGAACTTTCATGTTATTATTGCAAAGATTTCGACTCCCCAAAGGCTCAGATGATGGTTAACATTTTTTAGCAATAAAGTATTTTTAAAGTAAAGTATGTACATTTTTTAGACATAATGCTATTGCACACTTAATAAACTACATAGTGTAAACATAACTTTTATATGCACTGGGAAACCAATTAGTGTAACTCTCTTTATTGTGATATTCACTTTATTGCAGTGGTCTGGAAGGCAGCTATGCTAATAATCACTATACCACCAGCGCCTCAATTGCAGTGGTCTGGAACCGAATCTGCCAGATCTCCAAGGTATGCCTGCATTTCCTCTCCCATAAACATAAATTTTTAAATAAATAAGTAAATATAATAAACATGTACATATACAATCATACTAAAAAATGAAAGATTATCATTTTTTGAAAATTTAAACTTCAGCTTTTAACATCTGTAAACATATAAGAAAGCACTTTTTTTATATGGGCAAATATGTTTACATATAGGTGAGAATATGTAAATTAAAACTATTATTTGGTGACCAATTACTTTGCTCTTTTTGTCTCTATTCACTTTGATTTCTTTAAAATTTTTCCAGGTAACATAAGATTATTAATTAACTACACCATTATAGTATATATAGAAAGATGTAAGTTGCAATTGCAAGATCCTTAATAAATTGTGAATTAATTAAATAACAATGCAATCACTGTTGATATTTTAAAAAATGACTTATCAAAAATTATAACACAATGAAATTTTATTCACACAGTGCAAGTAGAGTAGTTCCAGGGTTTATGTATTTTGAAACATTGGCTGGAAGTCACAAGAACAAATCAGAAGGATATTAGTTCGTATAATTCAATTTAGTTGAGCATCTATGTTTATATGTTCCTAAAATTTTTCTGTCAGCAATGATCACTTTTCTGACCCATAAGATAAGTATAGGAAAGTCCCGCTCAGACTATTTTGTAAGAAAATAAAATTAAACATTGTAGGGCTTCCCTGGTGGCGCAGTGGTTAAGAATCTGCCTGCCAATGCAGGGGACACGAGTTCGAGCCCTGGTCCAGGAAGATCCCACATGCCACGGAGCAACTAAGTCCATGCTCCACAACTACTGAGCCTGCGCTCTAGAGCCCGTGAGCCACAACTACTGAAGCCCTCACCTAGAGCCCATGAGCCACAGCTACTGAGCCCACCTGCTACAACTACTGAAGCCCGTGTGCCTAGAGCCCGTGCCCCTCAACAAGAGAAGCCACCGCAATGAGAAGCCAGTGAACCGCAACAAAGAGTAGCCCCCGCTCTCTGCAACTAGAGAAAGCCAGCACACAGCAATGAAGACGCAACGCAGCCAAAAATAAATTAACTAAATTATTTTTAAAAAGTCTTTAAAAAAATTAAACATTGTATATACTTTTTTATATCATATTCTACACTGTAATAAAATCAGAAAGAACATCTGATTTTACCTTTTTAAATTAATTAATTTTTAAAAATGAAGACATTATTTTTTAGAGCAGTTTAAGGTTCACAGCAAAACTAAGAGAGAGGAAAAATACAGAGATTTCCCATATATCCTCTGTTCCCACACATGCGTAGCAGCCCCCATCATCAATGTCTCCCAACAAAGTGGTACATGTGTTACAGCTGATGAACTTAGATTGACACATCACAATCACCCAAAGTCCATAATTTACATTACAGTTCACTCATGATGCTGTATATTCTATAGGTTTGGACAAATGTAAAATGATATGTATCAATCATTATGGTAACATACAGAGTATTTTCACTGCCATAAAAATCTACTATGCTTCCTCTCTTCATTCCCCCAACTCTTGGCAACCACTGATCCTTTTACTCTCTTCATAGTTTTTCCTATTTCAGAATGTCATATAGTTGGAATCATACAGTACTTAGCATTTTCAAATTGACTTTTTTTACCTAGTAATATGCATTTAAGTGGCCGCCATGTCTTTTCATGGCTTGATAGCTCATTTCTTTTTAGTGCTGAATAATATTACATTGTCAGGATGCACCGCAGTTTATACAATCACTTACTGAAGGACATCTTGGTGGCTTACAAGTTTTGACAAATATGAATGAAGCTGTTATAAAGATCCATGTTCAGGTTTTTGTGTGGGCATAAGTTTTCAGCTCCTTTGGGTAAATACCAAGGAGAGTGATTGCTGGATCATATGGTAAAAATATGTTCAGTTTTGTAAGAAACCTCCAAGCTGTCTCCCAAAGTGGCTGTACCATTTTGCAGTGCCACCAGCAATGAATAAAAATTCCTGTTGTTCCACTGACACTTGGTGTTCTCAGTGTTCTGGATTTTGGCCGTTCCAGTAAGTTTGTAGTGGTAATCTTGTTTTAATCTGCATTTCCCTGATGACATATGATGTGGAGTATCTTTTCATATGCTTATTTTCCATCTGTACATCTTTGGTGAGATGTCTGTTAAGATCTTTGACCCATTTTTAATCAGGTTTGTTTTCTTATTGTTGAGTTTTAAAGATTCTGTATGTATTTTGGATAACAATCCTTTATCACATGGGTCTTTTGCAAGTATTTTCTCCCAGTCTGTGACTTGTCTTCTCATTCTCTTGACACTGTCTTTCATGGAACAGAAATTTTTAATTTTAATGATGTCTAGCATATCAATTATTTCTTTCATGGACTGTGCCTTTGGTATTGTATCTAAAAAGTCATTACCATACCCAAGGTCATCTAGGGTTTCTCCTATGTTATCTTCTAGGAGCTTTATAGTTTTGTGTTTTACATTTAAGTCTGTGACCCATTTTGAGTTAATTCTTGTGAATGGTATAAGGTCTGTGTCTAGTTTTATTTTTTTGGATGTGGATATCCAGTTGTTCTGGCATTCTTTGCAGGAACACTATCTTTATTGTATTGCCTTTGCTCCTTTGTCAAAGATCAGTTGACTATATTTATGTGGGTCTATTTCTGAGTTCTTTATTCTGTTCCATTGATCTATTTGTCCATCATTTTGCCAGTGCCACACTGTCTTGATTCCTGTAGCTTTATAGTAAATCTTGAAGTCAGGTAGTGTCAGTCCTCCAAATTTGTTCTCTTTCAATATTGTGTTGGCTATTCTAGGTCTTTTGTCTCTCCATGTAAACTTTGGAATTAGTTTATCGGTATCCACAAAATAACTTGCTGGGATTTTGATTGAGACTGGATTGAATCTATACATTGTGTTGGGAAGAAGTGACATCTTTAAAATATTGAGTCTTCCTATCCTTGAATGTGGATTACCTCTCCATTTATTTAGTTCTTCTTTGATTTCACTCAGCAGAGTTTTGTAGTTTTCTTCACATAGATCTTGTACATATTTTGTTAGATTCATACCTAAGTATTTCACTTTGGGGGTGTCAATGTAAATGGTATTGTGTTTTTAATCTCAAATTCCACTTGTTCATTGCTGGCATATAGGAAGGTGATTAACTTTTGTGTATTAACCTTGTCTCCTGCAACCTTGCTAAAATCTCTTATTAGTTCCAGGAGTTTTTTGGTCAATTCTTTTGGGTTTTCCACATAGACAATCATATCATCTACAAACAAAGACAGTTTTATTTGTTTCTTTCTAATCTGTATACATTTTATTTCCTTTTCTTGTCTACTGCATTAGCTAGAACTTCCAGTATGATTTTGAAAAAGAGCAGTGAGAGGAAATATCCTTGCCTTGTACCTGATCTTAGTGAGATACTTCAAGTTTCTCACCATTAAGTACTATGTTAGTTGCAGGGTTTTTTTGTAGGTTTTTTTTTTTAACATCTTTATTGGAGTATAATTGCTTTACAATGGTGTGTTAATTTCTGCTTTATAACAAAGTGAATCAGCTATACATATACATATATCCCCATATCTCCTCCCTCTTGCATATCCCTCCCACCCTCCCTATCCCACCCCTCTAGGTGGTCACAAAGCACCGAGCTGATCTCCCTGTGCTATGCAGCTGCTTCCCACTAGCTATCTATTTTACATTTGGTAGTATATATAAGTCCATGCCACTCTCTCACTTTGTTGTAGGTATTCTTTATCAAGTTTAGAATATTGTAAATAGCTTTTAAAACAACTGTAATAATAGTTTAATTTGTATATGACTTACTATAAGAGTAATAAATTTATAATTCTCTAAGATTTATTACATAATATTAAAACTATTCCAATTTTGCTTAAAAGTCTTCATTTAGAACATTTTCTTGAAATTGGCCTGAGACCAATGTTCATTCCATTGTTTCTTATCTTAGTAGCCTAAAGTTACCTAAAATTTAATTGCTCCCTTTTGAGCACACTTTTTTCTTTTTTATTTCTCCTTTTTTTGTGTATGAGTTCTTGAGACTATTCTAAATATGCATATTTAAATGTACATAAGCTAAGTCCCTAGACTAATTAAATATGTGCTCCATTAAATATGATAAATTTAACAATCTTGTTAATTTCCCTCCAGATTAAGTGATTGAGTTTCACAAAATTACATAACTAAGGAGGTGGATCCCTTGATGTTCCACCCATATCCCCGCTCATTGAAGGACTTGCCCCAGCTTCTGGGAGTGATATAAGCAGGAAGCCCACAGCTGTCAAGGATATCTCAGCTGCAGGGAGCCACAAAGTTACTCCCACTACCCTGATCCATGTGGAGATATAAATGTGCATCAATCTTGGCCCAACAGGGAACAACTTTAAAGCCCTATTCTAACTCCTAAGTGCCCCATAGGGTTGCCTAAAGTATCAGTATTTGTAGGGACTGCATTACAGTTTGGACTTCTCCCTTGATCCCCCTTACCTCCCATAGGTGTTGATCCCTTCATAGCCATCCTGCCTGCTAAACTCTAGCTCTGGGTCTACTTCCAGGAGAACCAACTTGCAACAGTAAGTAAGTAAATAGTTTGCATTAGATAATATTATTTATATCTCCATAGGTAGTCCCATTTCTTAGTCTATTCCAGTCAATCCTCTCAGTCTTCATGCTCAGCACACAAAATAAACCCTGCCATTTTCTTTAACATCACAGAATAAGATAGTCTATTTTCATGATATCAGCTGAACAGATTTTCTGTTCTTACTTCATCTCAAGATGGATCTCTCTGTTTGAACTAAATGTTCTCATGTTGCATACAAATGACCAATTCCTTCAATCAATTAAGTTTAATTTTTCAAAGGTATTTAAAGCAAACAGCTCTATATCTAAAATCTCTCTGGTCACACACACAAAGAATTTCAAATGACCATTTACAGACAGAGATTAACATGTGAAAAATTGCTGGGCAAATTATACAATTTTAGCTAAAAGAAAAATGAAAACAAGACACAAAGTTTTTGCCAACAAAACACAGAATAACTTCCTGAAACCAAAAGAAATAAATGCGTACTTACCCACCCCATCTTTGCTAGGGTCTTTGGTCATCCCTTAGTAACATAATTTAATACACTGACCAAAAGCCGGTGGAATTAAACCCAACTTACCTTTTCTCCAGTCCTATGACATCCTTCCAACATCAAATGACCTTTCCAGGCACTTATAGGAGCGGCAGGGGTAGGGACATTCGATGTAATTGCCCAAACCACAGGGAAATCCAGTACTCTGGCTCCAAACTTCCTCTCCAAGTTTTCAGTGTCATACTTGATGTGGTATTACTTGATTCAGAGCTGTTCTTGCTTCACTCTGGTAGGCTGTTGTGAGTTGAGCTATCTTGGTAGGGCCTCCAAATTCTTAAGGAAAACATATATGACAAATTCATTATGTCAATGTTTTATTTTAAGTGTGATACAAGAGATTAGGCCTCTAAATTAGCCAAGTAAAAGATTTCACTTTTCGTAGATATACAGGAAAAAAGACTGATTAGGAAATCATTGTTAGACTAGATACAAGATGAAAAAGAACGCTTGCTTAGAGATGTTTAGACTGCTGCCTGATAGATAGCTGGCTAGGTTAGTAAATAACAATATCAATTTTAAAAATTTCATTTAGGTCTATCAGAACAGTCTCTAAACATATTATCAGGAATAATCATTACTTCCCTGAAAGAATTTGGGAATTACATCACACTCAGTTTGAGTCTTTTTTCCTTACTCATCTCTAATCCAAATTCTCCTATCCATCAAGATACAATTCAATACTTCCTTTGGAGATGAAAATGGC
The DNA here is from genome assembly GCF_949987535.1 of Balaenoptera acutorostrata. NCBI lineage: Eukaryota > Metazoa > Chordata > Mammalia > Artiodactyla > Balaenopteridae > Balaenoptera > Balaenoptera acutorostrata. The sequence continues at coordinate 38,393,224 of NC_080085.1, forward strand.
ATTCCAGGGAGGAGGTGGAGGATAAGAGTGGAGAGATGTGGTTGAGAGGGTGGGTATACAAAGATGTAGAAGAAGGAGGAGGCATGGCAATGCAGAAGTCAGGATGGGATCTGCCTAAGTCAGGTGGGCATTGCTTACTAGGGACACATGGGAACATGATTCCAACAGTAAGGAAAAAGTTACACAGAGCCTCCACATTTTCTCAAGTGGAAAAACTACTGTTCATTTCTTCCCCATTCATGTTCACTTGGTTATTGACTATGCAAGAGCACTTTATTCATGTACCTTCTAGGCCAGGGTAAGCCAGGGAACCTATGACCTGGTGGTTTCCTGGTCTCATGTTTTTGTACCATAAAGGGGTAGCTATTTACAGCTCTTTGATAGATTTATGATTAGAGTAAAGATTTTACCAAAATTCCACTGAAGTACACGGTAAGTTGACCTATTTTATCCTTTGCAGTTCAGCAGGGTGCACTTTTTGCACAATCTCTTGCTCCAAAGGGAGAAGTGAATGACGGAGTACTTTTAAAGGTTCCAATTGATTATGGAAAAAAATCCAGACTAATGAACCCACTACTAAATTTTGTCTATCTTCTAGCTCTAAATTTGTGCTAATGAGAGAATGATATGGTAATCACTAGTCAAGTGTGGCTACTTGAATTTAAATTTTAACTAGTTAAAATCTTTAAAAAACTGATTTCTCAGCCACACTAGCCACATTTCAAGTGCTTGGTAAACACACAAGGTTAGTGTCTACCATATTGGACAGCACAGATTTATAGAATGGATATATCACTGTTTCTATTAGAAACTGTTGCTATAAGTGATGAGAAAGCATCTCAAAAAAATCTGGACTAATACGCCCACCACTAAATATCTTATGTCTATATATAGATCTATACATATAGAAGGTGTGTATATATGTGTATATATATGTACACATACACACAAAGTCTCTATAACAGGATATTTTAATTAAAAACAAATGGTCCGAGTTTGGGGATACCTTCAAGATGGCGGAGGAGTAAGACATGGAGATCACCTTCCTCCCCACAAATACATCAGAAATACATGTACATGTGGAACAACTCCTACAGAACACCTACTGAACGCTGGCAGAAGACGTCAGACTTCCCAAAAGGCAAGAAACTCCCCCACGTCCCTGGGTAGGGCAAAAGAAAAAAGAAAAAACAGAGACAAAAGAATAGGGATGGAACCTGCACCAGTGGGAAGGAGCTGTGAAGGAGGAAAGGTTTCCACACACTAGGAAGCCCCTTCGCGGGCGGAGACTGCGGGTGGCGGAGGGGGAAACTTTGGCGCCACGGAGGAGAGCGCAGCCACAGGGGTGCGGAGGGCAATGGAGAGATTCCCGCACAAAGGATCGGCGCCGAGCAGCACTCACCAGCCCGAGAGGCTTGTCTGCTCACCCGCTGGGGCGGGCGGCACTGGGAGCTGAGGCCCGGGCTTCAGTCGGATCGCAGGGAGAGGACTGGGGTTGGTGGCGTGAACACAGCCTGAAGGGGCTAGCGCGCCACGGCTGGCCGGGAGGGAGTCCGGGAAAAGGTCTGGAGCTGCCGAAGAGGCAAGAGACCACTGTTTCGGGGTCCGCGAGGAGAGGGGATTCAGAGCACCACCTAAATGAGCTCCAGAGACGGGTGCGAGCTGCGGCTATCAGCACGGACCCCCGAGACGGGCATGAGGTGCTTCCATGTCCTGGCTATTGTTTAAAAAAATTGTTCTGAAGAACCTAGTGGCAGGACAGGAATAAAGACGCAGACGTAGAGAATGGACTTGAGGACACGGGGATGGGGAAGGGTAAGCTGGGACGAAGTGAGAGAGTGGCATGGACATATATACACTACCAAACGTAAAACAGATAGCTAGTGGGAAGCAGCCACATAGCACAGGGAGATCAGCTCGGTGCTTTGTGACCACCTAGAGGGGTGGGATAGAGAGGGTGGGAGGGAGACGCAAGAGGGAGGAGATATGGGGATATATGTATATTTATAGCTGATTCACTTGGCTATAAAGCAGAAACTAAGACACAATTGTAAAGCAATTATACTCCAATAAAGATGTTAAAAAAAATTTTAAAAACACCCAAAACAACCAAATGGTCCACTCCCAGTTATGATAATGCACTGTTTTAATATATTCCCTTCAGCTCTCTCATATTTTTATATGCCACTTTGTATTCTCCTGGTTTTACTTAACATTATATCGAACATCTTGTTTATGTTTCTACATAATCTTAATTATCATTTTAATGCCTGTATAATATTCCATCATTTTGATGTACCATAATTTATTAAACCATTTCTCTAATGTTAGACATTCTCTTGGTGCTTATTCCTTTCTTTATTCTGATTACAGTTACAAGGCTTTTTTCTGTGTGTAAATGTTTCTGTTCTCCTCTTATACTTCATAAGTAACTCCTCTATTCACATATGCTTTATGAGAGAGATTCTATTTATAGCCTTCATAGTGCCAGGAATATAAAGCTGTCTCTGACTAATTTAATCCAACAACACTCAAAACAAATAGGTTATGGAAGGCAGTAGATTTAATGGCTATTTAGAATGTGTGTCTTTGGCAGATGACCTTGATTTAATTGTGCAATTTTCATTATGCTGTAGCTTTTATTCCCTTATATTCTATAATGTTTTTGGCCCCAGAGACAGTCTCTAGAAGAACAGAAGTCATGTGAACCAGAAGAAACCACTGTCAGACCCCATTTTAATTCCACCTGCAGGCTCAAACCCCCGCCAACCAGAGTTTTATTCCTGACAGAGGTGGGATCTGATGACCCAGTAATATCTATTCTATGCCTATGCTCCTCTTCAATTTCTCTCCACTTACATCTACAACCAAGATCCAGGATTCCACAGACATCTTTATGGCCTCTTATCCAGGCCTTGAGTTTGCCTTAAAACTCAACAAAGACTGGGGTCCCTACTGCTTCATCAGTTTCTTTGCAATATTTGGTCTCCAGGACTAGGGCTTGCTTTACCTTTTAAGGTAAATTTTAGGAGGGGCCCAAGGTCTCAGCCTTGAGTCTAGGGTTCAAGGGTTAACAATCACACAGGGCCAGACAACTGAAAGGACTTACAACATTTCACACCTAAGGCTTTAATAAAGATAAGTATAGCAGGAGAAAGAAAGTATAGTCAGTCATTGAGGGGTTTGATATGTCCAGGAGCACCTCCTAGAGTTCTCTCAGTTACAGAAGATGTGCTTTGCATTCAAATTATGGACCACAAAGATATGTGCAAGGTATCTTGGTTTCAAGGAAGCCAAGATACTAGTTTACTGAGGGGTCTTTAACACACTACTGGTCACAACTAAAACCAGACTGTGTAAATGGCAAAACCAGGTACAAACCATCAATCTATAGATCCCTAACTGATGAAGACAAGCCAGTACAGGATGTCTCCAAGGGAATTTCGAACTTTAAGAAGCACATTACAAATCATTAGCTAGTACATTTCATCCTTATCTTAACCAAGGGTCAGTACCAGACTTTCAGGCAACCCTGGAGACAAGCATAGAGCTATCTCAGTCCAGGTACAAGCTAACTCTATCCTCACCCAGAGACACGGGCTATATAGAGATCCTCAGCACTTTGGTTTCTTCCTTCTTTCTCCATTGTTTAAAGCAACAAATACTCCTGTGTAACATAAAGTTTGGTGAGGGACACGTGTCAAGTCTCACAAAAGTTGTGTGGGCATATTGCCTTTCTTAAGGTTGAAGGTATTCAACTTGGGAAATCCTTTGAACTTCAATTGATTAATTTATTGAATAGACAGAAGAGGTGAGAATAAGAAAAAACATCTGGGAGTTATATTATCAGAGGGACTCTCATTTGCCATTGGAAAAGGGCTGCAGGGCATGCTATCTCAGATGGGTAAGTTGTTATTCAGTTCACAATCTTATCCAACTCTGAAAGAGAAAAACTACATAGAAATCTTTTCAGCAACTTCTCTGTGGCTTCTTTTCCTCAAATGACCACAGAAAACTAAATGTGCTGAACCACACTTCCATAATGGTATTTGGCTGGAAACCTACTGCTGTAGCTTTTGTGTTTTTTGGCACTGTATTACTTTGCGAGGGCTGCTGGGAAAAAGTACCACAAATTGGGAGGCTTAAATAACAGAAATTCATTCTCTAACAGTTCTAGAAGCAAGTCTGAAATCAAAATTCTAGTGGGGTCGGTTCCTTCTGAGGGCTGTGAGGGAAGGATCTGTTCCAGGCCTCTCTCCTTGGCTTGTAGATGGCTGTCATCTCTCTGTGTCTTCACATTATCTTCCCTCTATGTATGTCTGTCTCTGGGTCTAAATTTCTTCTTTTTATAGGGACACCAGTCATATTGGATTGGGGCCTACCCTAATGACATCTTTTTAACTTTAGCTCTGTAAAGACTATCTCCAAATAAGGTCGAGTTCTGAGGTACCGAGGGTTAGGTTTTCAATATACGAATTTTGGGGGAACACAATTCAGCACACAAGAGGCACATATCAAAAAGCAGGCTGCTTCTCAAAGCCTCTGCAGCAACCTTTTTCTTTTTGTACTCCTCTTCTTCCTCTTGACATTAGTGTTTTTAGGAAAGGTGGTGACTGATGCTGCCTTGTGTCATGAAGAAGTTATTTCCTGCTGGCCAAAATAACAAGACATGTATATAAAGAGGCAGACATAACAGATAGCCTTCTGGACAGGAATCAACTGTGACATAATTAGAGACTCATGTCTGTTTTCAAAACAGTAACCAAGACAGCTTGGTTGCTATGAGTGACTATTCAATGCCAAAATGGCACATGAAGCCCTTTATCTCCTAAAATGAACAGGAAGGCTGCTTATCTGTGCTTTGAGGAGGGCAATTAAACAATGTTTTACTGCAATTGACTGAGAATTGTTGACTAACGATTGTTTACTAATTGCTTACTAACAATTTAGTAAAAATTGTTTTATAATTTATTGGTATAATTACCAATAATAACATAATAACAATAGTTACTCTTGCAAATATACAGTTTTATAACATATATATTGGAGTCCATAAAAATGTTATAACTATCCTCTTTAATTGTACAACAAAAATATATTATAAAAATTTAAATTCCTTTCACAAAAAGATATTCAAGAAGGGCAGAAGAGTGATATTCACAATCATATTCACTTTCCACTTTATGATTTTAAACAGTATTTGTACCCAGGTGGTAGTGATATGCTATGGTCAAGGGGCCTAGTTGGAAGCAAAGGCTATAGGCATTTTCTGTGAAGAGATCCTAGAGCTCAGTCTCTTGGCTCTATCATTTAATTAGAAATGTTCTCTTCCTTGGTTTCTAAGCATAATTTCTTTAAAGTAGCCAAATGTAACAGCATTACCATTGGAAAATATTTTAAATAAAATTTATTAGTTGCAGCAACATGGACGGACCTAGAGATTGTCATACTGAGTGAAGTTAAGTCAGACAGAGAAAGACAAATATCATATAATATCGCTCATATGTGGAATCTAAAAAAATGGTACAAATGAACTTATCTACAAAACAGAAATAGAGTCACAGATGTAGAAAACAAACTTATGGTTACCAAAGGCAAAGTGGGGTGGTAAATTAGGAGACTGGGATTAACTACTAGATATAAAATAGATAACTAATAAGGACCTACTGTATAGCACAGGGAACGCCACTCAATACTCTGTAATGACCTATATGGGAAAAGAATCTAAAAAAGAGTGGATAAATGTTTATGTATAACTGACTCATTTTGCTGTATAGCAGAAACGAACACAACACTGTAAATTAATACTCAAATAAAAATTAATTAAAAAAATAAAAATAAAATGTATTAGTGTATGTCTAGAGTATGATTTGGTTACTTTCTTACATATCTTTAACTATTTCTTTTCCTTTACGAGTTCATGTGAGGAAAGTACAGATGGAATATTCTCCAAGATCGACGAGACCCTGGGTGCTAAAACAAACCTTAAAGCTTAAAAGATATGATATGATCTTAGCTCATAATGGAATTAAACTAGAAATCAATATGAAAAAGATAACAGGAAAATCTTTAAACACCTAAAAATTTTTTTAAAAAACCAATAATCCATGGGTCAAAGAGGAAGTCTCAAAAAAAACGAAACATATTTTTAACTGAATGGTAATATAAGATATCAAAACTTGTGGGATGCATCCAGATCAGAGCTTAGAGGGAATTTTATAGCAACAGTGTTTACATTAGAACTGAAGAAAAGTCTCAATAATATAAGTTGCTACCTCAGGAAACTAGGAAGAGAAGAGCAAAATAAACCCAAAGCAAGAAGGCGGCGAGAAATAATAAAGATAAGAGCAGAAGTCAAAGAAATGGAAACAGAACCAGCAAATGCCAATGGTTGTAGATAAAAGAAAAAACAAAAAATCCTACTCTCTCTAGCCTAAGGACTAGGAAAGAGGCAGTCTAGCAAGAGAGAAAACTTTTAGTAGCTGTTCTACTACAGCCAAACATCAAGGAAAAAAATCTGTGGCCTGACCTCTATCCATAGCAGCAGTGACTAAGAGGGAGCCTAGACATCAGACTGTAATGAGGCAACCCAACCCCCTGCAGGTGTGGTGTCAGAAAAGGTCAAGAACAGAATTGGGACTTTCATCCACACTAAGCAGTACAAGTGACCACAACCCCAAACCATGGAGTCAGTGGAAACCATGCAGCAAGCATGGGCTTCCTCCATCATCTGGTAGCAATGAGGCACCCCTCCTCCACTCCACTGAGGTGGTATCAGAGGGGGCCTAGTGGATAGTTTGGATTTACAACACTGCCCAATGGTAAGAAGGCGGCCCACCCACCCGACGGTGTCAATGGAGATCATGTGGGGAGTAGTAACAAGGCACCCCTACCAGTCCTAGCCAGGGAGATAACAGTGGAGGCCTAGTGAGAAGTTTGCCCAGCAGTAATGATGAGCTCCCTCCTCCTCAAGTATCAGCCAAGGCTAACTGGGAAAACCGGACTTCTACCTGCAACTGACAGTAATGAGGCAGTGTTCTCCCTTCCTCTCTGAAGTATCAGAGGAAGCTAACTGAAACAAAAGGCTTATATAAGATCCAGATTCTCACATAATATGCAAAATGTCTAGGTTACAATAGAAAAAATCACTTATTCCAAGAACCAGGAAGATCTCAAACTGAATAAAAAAGACAACCAATAGATTTCAATGCAAAGATGACAGAGATATTAAAATTCTCTGACCAAGATTTTAAAGCAGCCATCATGGAACTGCTTCAACAAGCAATTATAAACATACCTGAAATACACCTATGAATATACTTAAAATGAAAAAATAGAAAGCCTCAGCAAAAGAATTGAAAATCTCAGTAAAGAAATAGAAAATATAAGGAAGAATCAATTAGAAATTTTAGAACTTAGAAATACAAAATCTCAGTACATGGGTTCAAGAGCAGAATGTAAGGCAAGGGGAGAAGAATTACTGAACTTGAAGAGAGAACAACAGAAATTACACAATCTAAACAGCAGACAGAAAACAGACTAAAAAAAAAGAACAGATTTTCAGAGACCTACTGGAAGATAAAATAAGATCTAACATTTATGCCATCGAAGTCCCAGAAAAAGAGGAGAAAAGGGTGGGGCTAAAAAACTATGAAATAACAGTAAAATAATAGCTGAAAACTTCCCAAATTTGGCAAAATTCATAAATCTATAGGTTCAAGAAGCTGCACGAACCACAAAGAAATTCATGTAAAGGCATATCATAGTCAAACTTCTGAAAACCAAAGACAGAAAAACAATCTTGAAATCAGTGATACAGAAACAACTTCCCTATATTGGGACAACAATTCAAATGACAGAGAATTTCTCATTAGAAAACACGGAGGCCAGAAGGAATTGATACAACATTTTATAAGTGCTAAAAGAACTGTAAATCCACAATCCTATTTCCAGTAAAAAATTCCTTTGGGAACAAAGGAAATATAAAGACATTCTCAGATGAAGGAAAACTAAGGGAATTTGTCACTAGCAGACCTACCCTAAAGGAATGGTTGAAGGAAATTTTATTAAGAGAAACAAAATCATTAAAGAAAGAATCTTGGATTACCAAGAAGGAAGAAAGAACACAAGAAGAAAAAATATAGGTAAATACATTAACTTTACTTCTCCTCTTGAGTCTTCTAGATTACATTTGGTGATTGAAGGAAAAATTATAACAATGTCTGATATGGCTCTAGATGTCTGTGGAGGAAATATTTAAGGCAATCACATCATAAAAGGGAGACAAGGTTTCTACACTTCACTCAAACCGGTAAAATGTCAACATCAGAAGGCTAAGTTATGCAGAGCAGCCACTGAAGATGCTATGCAAAAAGATACACTCAAAATCACTATAGATAAATCAAAATGGAATTATAAAATAGGTTCAAGTAATCCACAAGAAGGTAGGAAAAAGAAAATAGGAACAAAACACAGAATAAACAGAAAAAAAACCCCCAGCAGATTTGAGCCCTAACATTTCAATAATTACATTAAATGTAGGTGATCTAAATATGCCAATTAAAGACAGAAATTGGTGGAGTAGATTAAAAAATATGACTATATGCTCTCTACAGGAAACTCTCCAAATATAATGATATAGACAGATTGTCATATCATGCTAACATAAATCAAAAGAAAGTGGAGTGGCTACATTCATTTCAGAAAAAAAGAACTTCAGAGTAAAGAAAATGACCAGAGACAAAAAGGGACACTATATAATTATAAAAGATTCAGTCCACCAAGAAGATAAAGTGAAATGTGTATGCACCGAACAACACAGCAGCAAAATACGTGAAGACAAAGGCTGAGAGAACTGAAAGGAGTAATAGGCACAGCCAAAAGATAAGAAGACATCACCAGGGCTTCCCTGGTGGCGCAGTGGTTGAGAGTCTGCCTGCCAATGCAGGGGACACGGGTTCGAGCCCTGGTCTGGGAAGATCCCACATGCCACGGAGCAGCTGGGCCCGTGAGCCACAACTACTGAGCCTGCGCGTCTGGAGCCTGTGCCCCGCAACGGGAGGGGCCGAGATAGTGAGAGGCCCGCGCACCGCGATGAAGAGCGGTCCCTGCACCGCGATGAAGAGTGGCCCCCACTTGCCGTAACTAGAGAAAGCCCTCGCACGAACCGAAGACCCAACACAGCCAAAAATAAAGAGAAATAAATAAATAAAGTAGCTATTAAAAAAAAAAAAAAAAAAAAAAAAGAAGAAAGAAGACATCACCATCCTTCTCTCAACAACTAACTGAACAGTTAAACAGAAAATCAGCATGGGTATAAAATAACTCAAAGGCAGTATCAACTAAGAGAATCTATTTGACATTGAACACTCCACCAACAACAGCAGAATCCACATTCTTTTCAAGTGGCAATGGATAGCAAAACAAGATAGCCCCTTAAACAAATCTGAACAAATTTAAAGAACTGAAATCATACAGCGTGTCTCTGACCACAATGAAATCAAACTATAAACCAATATCAGACAGATAACAGAAAAATTCCACACTAAAAACCATGCTCCTAAATAATTTGTTGGTCAATGATAAACCTCAGTGGAAATTTTTAAAAACACATTGTACTGAATGAAAATGAAAACACAACATATCAAAATTTGTGTGACATAGCAAAAACAGTGCTAAGAGGGAAATTTATAGCACTGAACGTGTACATCAGAAAAGAGGAAACATCTCCAGTCAATAATCTAAGATTTCCACTTCAAGAACCTAAAAAACAAAGAGAAAAATAAATTCAAAATGAGCAGAAGGAAAGAAAGAACGATAAAAACAAAAAGCAATGAAACTGAAAACAGAATAACAATAGAGAAAAATTAGTAAAATACAGAGCTAGTCCTTTGAAAAGATCAATAAAATTGAAAAAAACTCTACCCAGACTTGACAAAGGAAAAATGAGAAAAGGCACAAATAACTAAGTCAGGAATGAAAGACTGCATATCATTATACACCCTGCAGACATCAAAATGATAAGGAAATACTTGAAACAACTCTATACCCATAAATTTGACAAACATGTACAGGATCTGTATGCTGACAGTTACAAAATGTTGATGAAGCTAATCAAAGAAGACCTAAATATGTGGAGAGACATACCATATTTATGAATTAGAAGGCTCAACATAGTAAAGATGTCAATTATTTCTTAATTTATATACTGGGCTAAGACAATTTCTATCAGAATCCAAGCAAGTTTTTTTTTAATAGAAATAGGCTTATTCTAAAATTCATAGGGAATGGCACAGGCCCTAGAATAGTTAAAATAATCTTGATAAAGAAGAATAAAGTTGGAGAACTCACTTTACCCAATATTAAGGCTTATTTATATAGCTCCAGTAATCAAGACAGTAGTATGGTATTGGTAGAGAGACACATTGATCAATGGATTAGAGTAGAGAACACAGATATAGCTTCTACACAAGTACAATCAACCAATTTTTTTTTTCTTTTTGGCCATGCAGTGCGGCATGCGAGATCCTAGTTCCCCAGCCAGGGATCGGGCCCACGCCCCCTGCATTGGAAACGTGACTCTTAACCACTGGACCACCGGGGAAGTCCCACAATCAACCTATTTTTGACAAAGGTGCAAATGCAGTTCAACAGAGGAAGGATAACCTTTTCAACACACGTGGGAGCAGTATGCCCTCCATAAGCAAAAAACGAACCTTGGTTCTTCACACCTCATGCAATGATTAACCTAAAATGGATAATGGACTTAAATGTAAAACTATAAAACTTTTAGAGAAAAAAAAGGAGAAAGTCTTTGGTATCTAGCACTACACAAAGAATTTTTTAGACCTGATACCAAAGCATGATCCATAAAAGGAAAAATTAATAAACTAAAAACTTTTGCCCTGTGAAAGCCATATGAAGAGGATGAAAATACAATCCACGGACTGGGAGAAAATATTTGCAAACCACATGTCTGACAAAGGACTATTATGTAGAATATAAAGAACTACCCAAACTCAACAGTAAGAACACAAACAATCCAATTAGAAAATGGACAAAAGGCTTGAAGACACATTTCACTAAAGAGGTTATACAGATGGCAAAAAAGCACATGAAAAGATGTTCAACATCGTTAGCCAGGGAAATGTAAATTAATACCAAAATGAGATATCACTATACACCTACCAGAATAACAACAAAAACAACAAAATGATATAGTACAAAATGCTGGTGAGGATGTGGAGATCCTGGATTACCTGAATTGCTGGTGGAAATGTCAAATGGTACAGGCACTCTGGGAAACAGTTTGACAGTTTCTTATACAACTGAACATGCAACTACCACATGACCCAGAAATTGTACTCTTTAGCATTTATCCCAAAATTATGAAAATATGGCCACACAAAAACCTGTACATGAACAGCACTTTTACTTGTAACAATCAGAGACTGGAATCATCCCAGATATCCTTCAGTGAGTGAATGGTTAAACAAACTGTGGTATATACATACTCAGCAATAAAAAAGAATGAACCATTGACACACAAAACAACTCAAATGAACATCTGGGAGATTACACTGAGCATAAGACACCAATCCCAAAAGGTTATATACTGTATGATTCGATTTCTATAACATTTTGAAATGCTAAAGTTTTAGAAGTGTAGGACATATTAGTGGTTGCCAGGGGTTGGGATTGAGGAAGGGGGTCACAAGAGGGAGGTGGGTGGAGTTATAAAAGGGCAATATGAGGGATCCTTGCAGTGACAGAACTGTTCAGTATCTTGACTGTGATGATGGATACACAAACCTATACAGGTGATAAAATTGTATAGAATTTAATACACACACATACAAATTAGGATAAGTAAAACTGGACAAATCTAAATAAGATTGGTGGATTGTATCAATGTCAATATCCTGGTTGTGATATTATATTACACTTTTGTAAATTGTTACCATTAGTAGAAATTGGGCAAAGGGTACAAAGGATCTCTCCACATAATTTTTTTACAACTACATGTGAATATACAATTATCTCAATAATTTTTTTTTTAAGTTGCGAAGTACCAGAACATACACTTCACCAAAGATCATATAAGGATGGCAAATAAGCACATGAAAAGATGTTTAACATCTTTATCCATTAGGTAAATGCAAATTAAAACCATGAGGAGACACTACTACATACCTATTACAATGGCTAAAAAAAAATACTGACAATATCAACTGCTGGCAAAGGTGTGGAGCAACTGGAATGCTCATACATTGTGAGTGGGAATACAAAATGGCACAGCCACTCTGGAAAATGGTTTGGCAGTTTCTTATAAAGTTAAACATACACTTAATTATATGATCCAGCTATCTTAATCCTTGATATTTACCCAAGAGAAATGAAAACTTATGTTCATACAAAAACTAGTATATGAATGTATTTGGCAGCTCTATTTGTAATTGCCCCAAAACAGAAACAACACAGATGTTCTTCAAATGGTGAATGGATAAACAAACAGTAGCATATCTATGCAATGGAATACTACTCAGCAATGAAAAGCAACCAACTACTGAAACATGGAACAACATCAATGAATCCCAAAGGCATTATGCTAAGTGAATAAAGCAAGTCTGTAAAAGTTACATACTGCCTCATTCCAATTATAAGACATTCTGGAAAGACAAAGCAGATCAGTGGATGCCAGAAGCTGGGAGGGGGAGGAGAGTGAGACTATAAAGGGATAGCATGAGGTCATTTTGGGGGGGGGTGATGTGTTCTGATTGTGGTGGTGGATACATGGATCTATGAGAAATGTCTACCAAAAGAAGGGGCAGTAAAAAGAAATGGACATGGAATATTTGATAATCAATAGCCTTTTCCAGCAATTTGCACTCAGTCCTTTAGATGACTAAGAGTAGTGACTGAGAGACTTGAAGACTTAGTGACAAGTTACCTATACACTGTGTCTTGATCTCAAATCTCTATTCTGCCTGTCCAGGCTGTTTGAGAACAGGGATTAGAGATGAGGTTTCAGTTGCCTTTTCAAGATTCTGGTTCCTTTCTTCACACATAACATAGAAAGAAAATTATATGATACTCCTTTTATATAGTGCAAGCTCCATTTTTCATGACTTTTTCTTCTTATCTGAAAATTGTATGTTTCCACGGAAGGCTTTTTAGTTTCCCTCTCACATAAACAGTTTGCCTTCTTTGAATGGAATTTTATGCCCCTTGAATTTTACAGAATGCTTGTAACTAGCAAAGACTTAGAAAAATCTTATTGTTACAAGTAGTGACTTAAAGTCATATTTTAAGGTAGTCAAAATATTTTTTTTTCAATAGCTCTTCTTCCTAAAGAGTTTGAATCCATAAACAAAATGAGATTTTTTTTTGGCCTACAATTTAGATTAATTTCATTAAAATTAAGTAATTTCATTAAAATTTCATTAAAACCACCACCAGCATGGTTGTTTCCTCCCTATTTTTAAACCGTTTGCTTGTTATAGGTTTGATGTTATATGTTCATTTTGAAATAAATTCGCACAGCAGGAATTGCCAAGGATTTAGGAGTATTACCAAGTTCATTCAATTTGTTGAAAACGACATCAGAATTAAAGGATTCTCTTTCACTTTGGTCTTCTACCCACTTCCAAATTGAAATAGGAGTATCTTTGGAATAGTTTGCCCCCTCATAATTTAGAAGCCCTGTTCTGTGTGTACCTGCCACTCACTGGACCCTAAGAAACACTTTATTGAGCGAAAGAAGTCGAGCGGTCATTGTCATTTTCAGTTAAAAGCGCCATTTTGCCTCATCATATCACTGCCAAGTGTCATCACTGCTTTTAAAACCCCAAGTACTCAATAAAGCCTTCATGGATTAATTGCATGAGTAAACAAGTTTTCCCATTATCATGTCCAAACATAAAATGTACCTCGACTTTTCATGCACTAATTCCCCTATGAATTCAGTAACTATTTCTACATAATGGAAACACCTGAACATTATGCTTATTCATTCAGATAAATGTTTATCATTCAATTATCAGTGTGTGCCATAAAGATACCCCATCTATCACGGTGATGCACTGAAGGAGATTAACCACTTTCCAGAAGAAGTTATGATCTGCCTCTGTCTGCCAAGCTTGGCTCCATTCATAAATCAATACTTAATAAATGCTTTCAATGGCTGATGATAAAAATGACTTTGTATAACTGAAAAGGCAATAGGTTTTATCCACCTTTTATGGCTGTGACAAGAGATACAGAGAAAATAAGAAATTCCATCTCTAATAATACAGTGAACCATTATCAGATCGGAATATAATGATAATATCCAAATTTGCAGTCTTTAAGACATTTAAGATTCTGACAGAATAAAGCATCTTCATATGCTTTGATTATCCCAACACCACAGTAGTTTCAGGACAGTAGTTGGTTTTAGGGAAAGGGCGGCACCAGGAAATGATAAGGGTCTTTGAAATAAGGTTTGCATGATTTCTGAATGTAATCTTTCCTTTCCAGAAAGAAATATAAACAGCTATGAGAAACCAATTGCAATAGATCTTGATCAAACTTGGCATTTACTTCAAAACAGATATTCTGTCCATAAACACCAACGCCTACCTCGTGTACTGAATGGAGCATAAAGCATTTTAATGAAAGACATTTTTGAAACAATAAGCAAGTGAGGGGATGAAAACAAATCAGACATAATTAAAACCTTGTGGCCACATGTGAACTGAAGTATCTCTAACCCTTGGAGGTAAGTTCTTCATTTGGAAGCAAGTATCAGGCTTTGCATACTAGAGATTTGCAGAACAAGGGGCAGACAGTTTTCATAATTTTATCACATTTACAACAAAACATTTGCAAATGTTGGCTGTTATCTTTTCATTTGATTTTTCTCTGAACCTCCCTTACTTCAGTAAACACAGATTTTATAATAACAGTGTATTTTTTCTTAGCTGTCTCTCAAGCTTAGCAGAGGGGCCATGTACCCATACATTACTCATTGTGCTTCAAAATCTCATAACCCAGGAAAGCAAATTTCTCTTTATTCTCCAGAACTAATTTCAGGCTTAGAGCACAGAAAATCCTCTGGGCCGCTACCATTTCTGAAAAGACAACTAAGGCAGTGATCACCTGGTAGGCATGTTTAAATAAATCACTTTGCTTTGCTTTTTGTTTTTGCAAGATTATCACATCTTCAAGAAGGAAGATTGATTGAAGGAAATGATGGAGACAGGTTCTTTATTCATTCAATGAAAAGGTCTCCAAAGGGTTTAATCTTTAACTTGGATTTGAGAAATGTTAAGAGGGAAAACAGATCTTTCACAGTCAGGTTATAACAGTGATGACTAGAAATGTGATTTTTGTGTATTTTCTACAATGTCAAATATTGATTCATAAGCTTTTAAAAAAAAATCTTAAAAATTTTCTCAACCCTTAGAGCGCTCATAGTGTCTGCCTAAGAACCTGACATAGTTATTTTATCTTATTCTAATTTATTTCAAGTAAGAATGTAGAAATTGACACATGCCCTAAATATGATTTGTCTTGCTTTGGTCTCCTTTCAAAGCAGACTCTGAGATGAGGATGTGGGTGCAAATACTTTATTTGGGAGGTGAGCACAAGAAGCAGAAGTGAGGAAGTGACAAAAGAAAAGAAGAAAGCTACGGATGGACCTAGAGATTGTCCTACTGAGTGAAGTAAGTCAGACAGAGAGAGACAAATATCAGATATCGCTTATATGTGGAATCTAAAAAAAGGGTACAAATAAATTTATCTACAAAACAGAAACAGAGTCAGAGATGTAGAAAACAAACTTACGGTTACTGGAGGGACGGCAGGGGGAAGAGGGATAAATTGGGAGATTGGGATTGACATATACACACTACTATAAATAAAATAGATAACTAATAAGGACCTACTGTATAGCACAGAGAACTCTACTCAGTACTCTGTGATGACCTATACGGGAATAGAATCTAAAAAAGAGTGGATATATGTATATGTATAGCTGATTCACTTTGCTGTACAGCAGAAATTAACACAACATTGTAAATCAACTATACTCCAATAAAAAGTAATTAAAAAATAATAAATAAAGAAGAAAGCTAATAAAGTATGTGTTCCTCAGCAGTTAACACTGTGGGCAACCAGAACTTAACCTTGCCAGGGAACCTCTGAAAAACCATGTGGGATAGACGTCCCAAGAACTGGGGGAGAGGAGGGGAGGGGCTGGGGTATTTATTCCCAGATCCCATCCCTCATTGGTTGAGTTCTTCTCCGGTGGCATGAACTCCCCCATACCTCCATGTTGTGACTGTGTATGGCAGACCGGGCTTCCATGCTGGAGAAAATCCTCAGCCAGGAAAGAAGACAGACACAGATGCTTAAGTTGGGAAGCTAACAGGTACTGAGAATTGTGTTTATTTGCAGCTCCTGGTGAACTCAGGTAGGCCAAAGAAATCTGCGACAGGGTATGAATAGTGTCTGCTCCCTGCTTAGTTCTCTATCTGGAAGGTGCTTAGTAGAACTTGCTAACAAAGGGAGTAACATAAATATGTATTTCAATCATTAAACCTGACCTATAAAGAAGCTGACTATTGATAAATGAGCCCTGGTCTTATTACAAAGCATGTATGTTTTAAAGAGGTTGCTGGCAGATATTTGACCAGTGTTCTATCTTTACCAATGAAGTTCTGTTTTGATCAGGATTTGTGCTTAGCACTATTGCAGGTTGACTGTGCAGCTCTGACTGTCCTTCTTCCAACGGCCTTCCTTTCCCTGATGACCAATGATACTACTTCGTGAGAGGAAGGTACTAACTGGAGGAACTTTGGTCCTTGTAAGATTGCTTCTTCAGGTTGGAACTTTTCCACTATTGCATTTAATATAGGTGTGATCTTGGGAAATTGTCACATCCATTGCTCAATACTCCTACTTAGAGACACATATGAAAAGGTTATTCATACCTACAAAGGTTTTTTTTTTTTCCCCTGACACCAAATATGTGGGGATTTTATAACACCAGTTCTCTGATTCTCTGATACCAACTAGTTATCCAACAATTCAATCTAATTCTGACACTAATTGCCCAAAGTTAGCACAGACCCCACAAGTTAAGGGCTCAGTCCCACAAGATGGCCCCCACTTCAGATGCCACTTGCAGGTCCCAGGTTGCCACCCATACTTCTGACTATATTCTGTTTATAAATTTGATAGCCAAGTCCAGGTTCAATAATTTGCCAGAGTGACTCACAGAACTCAAGAAAGTGCTTTATTTGCTATTACCAGTTTATAATAAAGGATATAACTCAGAACAGCCAAATGGAACAGGTGTATAGGGCAAGGTATGGGGAGAGGAAGGATGCAAAGCTTCTATGCCAAGCCGCCTTCCCAGCACATCAGTATGTTCACCAACCTGGGAACTCCCCAGACCCTGTCATTTAGGGGTTTTTATGGTGGTTTCATGACACAGGCATAATTGATTAAATCATTGGCCATTGGTGATGAACTCAATGTCTTGGCCCACTCCCTTACCCAGAGGTGGGAGGCGAGGGGCCTGAAAGTTCTAACCCTCTAATCATGGCTTGGTCTTTCCGGTGACCAGCCTCCTGAAGCTGTCTAGGGGCCCCCAGCCCCCAGTCATCTCATTAGCATACACAAGACACTCTTATCACTCAGGAGATTCCAAGGGTTTTAGGACCTTCGTACCAGGAAATGGGACAAGAATCAAATATTGATTTTGTATTATACCACAAAACCTTAATACCAGGAAAAATGTTGTTGCCCCAGAGTCACTGGAATTTCCCCTGCTTGTGGACAAGGCAACCTATGAAACTGAGGATGTTGCCATTTTTACTTTGGCCATTAAGAACCTTGGAGACAAATTTGTAGATCATATGGTCACCTTATTTATATTTTAAATCTCCATCTTCTCCATAAATTTAATTTTTTAAAAATTCACTAGCCAAACACAAATATAATCTTATGATAATAGATTTATACAATGAGAGTTGTAGAGAATTAAATGTGACTATTCCCTTTACTTTGCCCCTAACATTCAATATAGTCTTTCCCACCTAAAAGTAATCAAACTTAACATTTGGATTTATGTCTCTCTAGTCCTTTTTCTATGTGTCTATATAGAATGATATGCAGATATTCACATATATATTTATGAATGTGAATATGATGCTATTAATGTTCACCAATACATATGTGCATATAGGTGCATGTATTTCTGTATCTTGAATTTGTATACCTAAAGACTTATTAGATACTATTCTATACAGAATGCTCTCAATCTTTTCATTTTTACATAGTATACCAAACTAAGAATATTTCATAATTTAATTAACCATCTCTCTAATGATGGGTATTTAGGCTGTTTCTAATGATTTACTACTACAAATGATTTTGTAATTCTGCATGAAGCAGGCATGAAGTTGAACATCTGAAGTGGTTATTTGACATGATTTCCCAGAACTTTTTGAGCACTGAAATGCCTAGAGAATTTGAGTCTCATCTCTGTACATTAGAACCCAGGTACCTCGCCTCCACTGGTTCCTTTCAGCTAGGGTACAATCACGCAACTTAGACATGCCCATGTTAAAGTTTGATTGGAGTGAGCAGCTTCCATGTCTAATTCACAATCCAAGGGAGGGTCATAGCAGAAGCATGTGAATTGTCAAGGGAGATAGTAGCAGGAAAATTGAGTTCTTGGTGCAGAAGTTACTTTGGCGCTGACAGCAGTAGCTACCTCAATCAAGTCTAGTAGAGAGTAGCTGTTCAAGCGGCAGCCTCCAGGGTTTGGTAGTAGCGGAAACGGCAGTCTCATGGTTTAAAAAATTCCCCTATCTCATGGGAAGTCCCTGGCAGTCCAGTGGCTAGGACTCAGTGCTTTCACTGCCGGGGCCTGGGTTCGATCCCTGGTCAGGAAACTAAGATCCTTCAAGCTGCATGGCGCAGCCAAAAAAAAGTTTCTCTAGCTCAATGTTTATTTCCTCATTGTCACTTTTTATTTTGTATATTTGGGATTTTTCCTTTTTCTTTTTTTGGTTAGCATTTTTAGCAATAAAATATTTTTTAATTAAAGTATGTACATTGTTTTTTTAGTCATGATGCTATTGCACATTAATAGACTATATCTCAATGGTGAAAAACTGAAAGCATTTCCTCTAAGATCAGGAACGAGACAAGGATGTCCACTCTCACCACTATCATTCAACATAGTTCTGGAAGTCCTAGCCACGGCAATCAGAGAAGAAAAAGAAATAAAAGGAATACAAATTGGAAAAGAAGAAGTAAAACTGTCACTGTTTGCAGATGACATGATACTATACATAGAGAATCCTAAAGATGCCACCAGAAAACTACTAGAGCTAATCAATGAATTTGATAAAGTTGCAGGATACAAAATTAATGCACAGAAATCTCTTGCATTCCTATACACTAATGATGAAAAATCTGAAAGAGAAATTAAGAAAACACTCCCATTTACCACTGCAACAAAAAGAATAAAATACCTAGGAATAAACCTACCTAGGGAGACAAAAGACCTGTATGCAGAAAACAGTAAGACACTGATGAAAGAAATTAAAGACGATACCAACAGATGGAGAGATATACCAGGTTCTTGGATTGGAAGAGTCAATATTGTGAAAATGACTGTACTACCCAAAGCAATCTACAGATTCAATGCAATCCCTATCAAATTACCAATGGCATTTTTTACAGAACTAGAAAAAAAAATCTTAAAATTTGTATGGAAACACAAAAGACCCCGAATAGCCAAAGCAGTCTTGAGGGAAAAAAACAGAGCTGGAGGAATCAGACTCCCTGACTTCTGACTATACTACAAAGCTACAGTAATCAAGACAATATGGTACTGGCACAAAAACAGAAATATAGGTCAGTGGAACAGGATAGAAAGCCCAGAGATAAACCCACTCACCTATGGTCAACTAATCTATGACAAAGGAGGCAAGGATATACAATGGAGAAAAGACAGTCTCTTCAATAAGTGGGGCTGGGAAAATTGGACAGCTACATGTAAAAGAATGAAATTAGAACACTCCCTAACACCATACACAAAAATAAACTCAAAATGGATCAGAGACCTAAATGTAGGACTACAAAACTCATAGAGGAAAACATAGGAAGAACACTCTTTGACATAAATCACAGCAAGATCTTTTTTGATCCACCTCCTAGAGTAATAGAAATAAAAACAAAAACAAATGGGACCTGCTGAAACTTAAAAGCTTTCGCAAAGCAAAGGAAACTACAGACAAGACTAAAAGACAACCCTCAGAATGGGAGAAAATATTTGCAAATGAATCAACGGACAAAGGATTAATCTCCAAAATATATAAACTGCTCATGCAGCTCAATATTAAAGAAACAAACAACCCAATCCAAGAATGGGCAGAAGACATAAATAGAGATTTCTCCAAAGAAGACATACAGATGGCCAAGAAGCACATGAAAAGCTGCTAAACATCACTAATTATTAGAAATGCAAATCAAAACTACAATGATATATCACCTCACACCAGTTAGAATGGGCATCATCAGAAAATCTACAAACAACAAATGCTGGACAGGGTGTGGAGAAAAGGGAATCCTCTTGCACTTGTTGGTGGGAATGTAAATTGATACAGCCACTATGGAGAACAGTACGGAGGTTCCTTAAAAAACTAAAAATAGAAATACCATATGGCCCAGCAATCCCACTACTGGGCATATACCCAGAGAAAACCATAATTCAAAAAGACACATGCACCCTAATGTTCATTGCAGCACTATTTACAATAGCCAGGTCATGGAAGCAATCTAAATGCCCATCAACAGACGAATGGATAAAGAAGATGTGGTACATATATACAATGGAATATTACTCAGCCATGAAAAGGAACGAAATTGGCTCACGTGGATGAATCTAGAGACTATCATACAGGGTGAAGTAAGTCAGAAAGAGAAAAACAAATATTGTATATTAACACATATATGTGGAACCTAGAAAAACTGTACAGATGAACCGGTTTGCAGGGCAGAAATTGAGACACAGATGTAGAGAACAAACGTTTGGACACCAAGGGGTGAAAGTGGCAGAGGGGGGTGGTGGTGCTGTGATGAATTGGGAGATTGGGATTGACATATATACACTAATATGTATAAAATGGATAAGTCATAAGAACCTGCTGTATAAAAAATAAAGAAAATAAAGTTCAAAAAAAAGAGCAAAAAAATAGACTATAGCCTAGGATAAACATAACTTTTATAGTCACTGGGAAACCAAAAAATTTGTGTGACTTGCTTTACTGCAGTATTGCGATATTCACTTTATTGCAGTGCTCTGGAACTGAACTTTTTTTTTTCTTAACTAAGTTAGTTAGTGGTCTATTTTGTTGACCTTTGCAGAACAGCATTTTAATTTATTTATTATTTCTACTGTTTTTCTGTTTTCTATCTCATTCATACCTCCTGTCTTTACTGATTCCTTCAGTCTGTTTTCTTTTGGATTATGATGCTGTTAACTTGATAGATCTGAGTTCATTTATATGCATTCTTTTTTTTATTGCTCAGCATTTAAGTCTATAATTTTTTAAGTGATCACCATTTCGTTTCCAATATATTCTAAAACATAATGTTTTCATTATTATTACATTTGAGAAATTCTACAGTTTTGATTTATACGTCTCCTTTTACAAAACAGTGCTTTACGGAGTTTTAAAATTCTCAAGTGAAAGGGCTTTTTTGTTATCTGATTTTGTTTTGCACTGTGAAAATTCTGTGATATTATTTCTACTTTGTGAAGCATATTGAGAGTTTTGTGACATAATTTATGGTTTATTTTTATGATTTTTCATTTGTGTTTGAAGAAGAAGCATATTCTCTAACATTTGAGTGTAAAGTTCAAAATAAGTCCACATGACCTACCTTACTGATGTTTTCTGGGTATTCTACATCATAACTGAATTTTTGTCCACTTGTCTTGGGCTGAAATTGGTATGTTAAATTTGTCTATTATTATTCTGTTTCGGTCTATTTCTCCCTGCACACTTTGGTATCAGGATTGCAACTCCTGCTTTTCTGGCTTGTTTGTATTTTTTGTCATACTTTTACATTAGTTTAGCTTTAATCTTTATGAATCACTTTGTTTTATTATGTGTGTGTATGTAAGACAAGCAAAATATTTTTTGAGAGCCAATTTGAAAATTCTTTTCTTTGGAAAGCTGACGTAAGCTCATTTCCATTTATTGATATGACTAACATATATGATCTCAACTCTATTATTTTATATTTTCTGTGGTATTATCCTATATTTACCATATTTCTCTCTGTGGTCTGTTTCCTATTATTATTTTTTTAATTCTTTTGATAGTTAGCAAATTTGCATTTTTTTCTATTGGTTTTCATTTTACCATTTCCTTTGATATTGCTGTTAGTCCCATTTTTCCTTACTTAGGCTTTACTATTTATTTTGTCAGGTTTGAATGATGTCCATTGACTACCACTTATTACATATATATAGTCAGTAAGTTTATCATACTTTACCATTTCTCTCTTGCTTCTCTACTCATTTAGTGTTGTGTTATTCCTATTTTGTCCAAATATGGGGCGGGTAAATTTGCACTTGCAAAAGGGCAATAAGAATCTAGATTATAAAATATTTCCCAGAGACTTCCCTGCTGGTGCAGTGGTTAAGAATCCACCTGCCAATGCAGGGGACACAGGTTCCATCCTTGGTCCAGGAAGATCCCACATGCCACGGAGCAACTAAGCCCGTGCACCACAACTACTGAGTCTGCACTCTAGAGCCCGTGTGCCACAATTACTGAGCCTGCGTGCCACAACTAATGAGTCTGCACACTGCAACTACTGAAGCCCACGCACCTAGAGCCTGTGCTCCGCAACAAAAGAAGCCACCGCAATGAGAAGACCCAATGCAGCCAAAAATAAATAAATTAATTAATTAATTTTAAAAAATATATATTTCCCAGATGCTCCCACTAGAATGTTCAAACTTTAAAGGACTTGCAATACTGAGTTTGGTGAGAATGTAGAGTAACAAGAAATCTCATACATTTGCTGATGGGAGTGTAAAATTATACAACTATTTTGAAAGCTGTTTGGAAGTTTCTACTAAAGCTAAAAACATCCTATACCTGTTAAGTGAACAATTTCCCAACTGAGTATACACCCAAGAGAAATGAGTGCTTCTGTCCACCAAAAGACATGTTCAAGAAAGTTCCATGAAGGGTTATTCATAACAGGTAAACACTGGAAACAACCCAAATGTCAATCAAGTAGAACTGATAGTTATTTGTATATTCATATAATAAGTACAGAACAATGAAAAAGATTAACCTTCTGCCACAAGCACCAACCTAGATCTCACAGTCAGATTATTAAACAAAAGAAGTTAGTCACAAAATAGTACATGCTGTGTAATTCCACTTATAAGAACTTTAAAAACAAGCAAAATAATCAACAATGATGGCAGTCAGAATAATGGTCACTTTTATGGGATATTAGCTGGGAAAGGGCATGAGAGGGCTTTTTGGGCAGCTGGGAATGTTCTATATCTTAATATGGGGTGGTGATTATATAGGTGTTTACATGTAAAATTTCATTGTGCATTTAAGATTTATGTACTTTACTGTATGTAGTTATACTTTAATACACACACACACACACACATTCTTCCCTGGCAGGAAATCACAATGAGGAGGGGAGGGGAGGTACATGAGAGCAGTTCCTGAGGGGAAAGGAGATGTGGGAAGGCAGCCAGGGAGGGGAGGGGAGCACTAATGTTTCATTTTGCCCAAACCAGTCTTCACTTCTGCTGCATCTACCCCATGAAATATGTATGATCCCAGGTGTTGCCTGACTCTGCCCACTGTGACTGTCAGGGTAACGGTAGGAAACGTGTTGTTTCCTTACAGTGGGTCACCCAGAGCTGTCACAAGAATGTGGAGAACAGGCTGTTGCTACTCTTTCAGCTGTCGCTGGCGGCACTGCCTAGAAAGACAACCCTTGTAAAGGACCCCCTACATTATACTTTCGGGTGAATCATGGGGACTAGAGCACTTTTATATCTGTCAGGCCAGTCTTTATACCCAGACAAGGATCTAAGTTCACTGAACACCTTGGGGAATTTATAACCCTTTTGTGGTCACTTGATGTCCTCTCTCTTTACCGCCATCACCTACACACACACGAGGAAGCACTTTGCATTACTGTGTGCTCTTCAAGCCAATTGAAATTCACTGCCAAACCTAGTTGCAACCATACTTAGATATCTCAGGATTTGGGGTTTGCTAGATGAGCTGAGGAGGAAGAGGTCACATAATCAATGAAATAACCACATTCTACTTCTTCATTTAGGGGAAGGTAATGAAAGGCTCCCACAAAGTAGATAGTTGACTTTTTGGTGGTGACACAAGCTTGATTTCATCCCTCAAAGGTCTGACACTCTGGTAGCTCAAATAAGTATTCACTGATCTAAGTCCTGTGCTGAACTTCTCAAAAGAAGACTGGAAGTTTTCTTCCCTCTTCTGGTTTGCACCTCCTTTTTACAATTCTGTTATTTCTCCTCCTTTGCATCACTGAGGCCACCACCAACACAGCTACCCGGCCCATCCTGGTATTCACTACCACCCTTTTCTATCATTTATTAATTTGACAAATGTTTGTTGAGGTTCTGGGATGTATGCTCATCCACTATGTGTAAGAAGACATGAAAGACATTGTATCTATTGCAAGCTGTGATCCCCAAAAAAGGAGGCTTTGAGATGACGATTAGCATGCAGGAACTTTATCAGGGACTAATTTTGGGATTAGCGCCTGTGAAAGCTAAGAAGGAAGACAGATAGGGCAGCAGGCAATGTTAGGCTCTGACGTAGTGACAAGAAAGGCCTCAGCCAAATTGATAGGGAGCTCAGAAGCAGGAAGAGCCCTATAGAGTCGTCCCCAGTTGGGGTGAAGGGGCTGGGCCTTTATACCCTGAAACCAACCAGCCACTGGATGCAGGTGTTCCCCAGAAGGGAGGTATAATCTTGGGTGAGGCGTCTCTCTTCAGCCAATGGCAATCCTGGGGAAGAAGGCTGACGGTTGAGGGTTGTGGACCAGCAGTTCTCACAGCAGCTGGGGGAGTAAGTACTTCTATCCAGAAGGTGGCATCTGGGTAGCATGTCACAGCATCCACAACAGTCCTTTTCCTAAAGTCCTCACTGTCTAGGCCAGGGTGGTGGTGGTAGGGGTGACAGAGACTCAGAAATGGATAAAAAGTCTTTATTGTTGCCCAATATCTGGCCAAGGCCTCCTGAGCTGTTTTTCCTCACAACACTTCTGAAACTAAATGTGTGGAGTTTTTCCCACATCAAAAACCAGTTCTCCGACTCTGGACCCAAACTGGGGGTCCTCCAATTCAATTTCTATCACGACACCAACTACTCAGTTAGTGTCAGACTCCACAGGTTGAAGGGCACAGAGAGATGGCGGCTATCCCCAAGCCAGGAAGAGGGCTCTCGTGAGAAAATGACCGTGCTGGCACCCTGATCTTGGCCTTCCAGCCTCCAGAACCGAAAAGCTAAGTGTGTATTGTTTAATCCATCACCCAGTGTATGGTATTTTGTTATGGCAGCCTGAGCAGACTAAGTCATGTCCATAGGTAAAGTGTCATATAATTAAAAGAAGGAGCTCTGTTTTGTCCCTGTGAGCGAGCCACCAGTCCCAAGTGGTGGGTTTTGTAGCTTTACCTCATCAGAACTGAGGTTAAGCTGTTGATGAAATGGTCATCAGCGTTACACTGTAAGCCTACATTTTGAAAATAGGATGTTCTTGACAGTATCTGAATGAACTTTCCCTTCCTATTTATGGTTCCAGAAACGAAGCTGATATTGAGCTACAACAGGCCCAGTATTTTGCTAAATTTTACAGCAATTCCCCAGATGAGCTGGGTGCCTTCAGAACACTATTTTCCTATAAGGCTTCCCTGGGACCAGGAGAGACATTTTCTCTATGCACGTTCATCCCTCATTTCCTTTAACACAAAATGACTTCAAATGACTGAGTTTAAACCATTTCATTTTGCTCTAAAACACAAAACAGTATCTGTTTATTTCTTAGCTCCTCAGGCAAAGTGAGTCCTTTTTGTTTCTTGACTTTATATTAACTGGCAGTGTTACTCTCACATATGGACAATTAAGGATGGACAAAAGGAATGGAGAGCCCTGGCAACCTAAAGGAAGAGCTCTCAGTGGATATCTTTAACTCTTAATCTTGGCAAACTCAGTGTCTTCTAGAACTGGGTGTTGCAATTGTGGGTTAGGACCATTCCTCATCAGCTGGCCTCTGGACTCCCAGTGACTTCCCTGGCCCCTTCTGTGTCAATTTCCTCCAATCTGATCATCTTCACGACTGACCTAACCATGTGGCAGCCTACCAATGGTAGCTGGTACCCACACTCTACCCCTCCTGCCTCAACACACGTCACACAGAGTCATATTCACACATCAGTAAGGAAATGCCGTCATCCTTTCTCTCTTCTAAATGTAGCAAATAAGGGCTTGACTTCTCCGCTAGCACCAGTTTTTAAGTATCTCCAACTCTTTACCCTCAGCTGCCCTCCTCACCATCAGAATGGTTCATGAGTTATGACAGTCATTTTCGTAGAATTGCTTGTATTTTAATTACTTATGTGTCATAAATAAATGTAATAATAGAATCACATACTATTAGAAAAATTATCTTTTATAACAAATAAAACATGCCTCTGTTGCCTAGAAGAATGAACTCATGATTTTTCTAGTTGAAGAAACTAAGATCCACTGATATACCAAATTTCTTAATCTGGCAAGTTAGCACAGAACCATTGCTTTAAACTCACACAAATACTTGTAATGTTCAGTGAAGGGTCTCAAATCATTGGGAGAGAAACATACAACAGTTTTTTTTTTGCCATTTCATTTTTTTCAGGATTATTGAGGTATAATTGACTAAATCATAATATTTAAAGTGTACAACTAAAGTGAAGATTTGATATACATATACATTGTGAAAGGATTCCCACCATTGAGTTATTTAACACATCCACCACCTCGCATATTCCTCCCCTCCCCCCTTTTTTTTTTTTTTTTTTTTTGGTGAGGACACTTAAGTTCCATTCTTTCAGCACATTTTAATCATAAAATACAATATTAACTAGTCACCATGGTATACATTAGATTCTCAGACCTCATTCATTTCATAATTGAAAGTTTGTACCCTTTTATTAACCTCTCCCTATTTCCCCCATGCCACCTTTCTGTCTGGCTTATTTCACTTAGCATGATGCCTCCAGGTTTAAACATGCTGTTGCAAATGATGATATTTCCTTCTTTTTAAAGGCTGAATAATAATCGATTATATATACGTATATATGTATATATATCACATTTTCTTTATCCATTCATCCATCAGTGGACACTTAGGTTGTTTCCATATCTTGGCTATTGCAGATAATGCTGCAATGGATATAGAAGTACACATATCTCTTTGAGACAATGATTTCATTTCCTTTGGATATATACCCAGAAGTGGAATTACTGGATCACATGGTAGTTCTATTTTTAATTTCTCGAGGACCCTCCATGCTGTTTTCCATAATGACTGTACCATTTTATATTCCCACCAACAGTGTAAAAGAGTTCCCTTTTCTCCACATCTTCACCAACACTTTTTCTATCTTGTCTTTTTGATAATACACATTCTAACGGGTGTGAGGTGATAACTCATTGTGGTTTTGATTTGCATTTTCCTGATGATTAGTGACATTGAACAACTTTTCATGTACTTGTTGACCATTTGTATGTCCTCTTTGGAAAAAAAATCTGTTCAGGACCTTTGCCCATTTTTAAATTGGATTATTTGGTTTTGTTTTTTGCTATTGCATTGTATGAGTTCCTTGTATATTTTGGCTATTAACACTATCCAAACACTATATGTAGTTTGCATATATTTTCTCCCATTCCATGCAGTGCCTTTTCATTTTGTTGATAGCTTCCTTTACCATACAGAAGTGTTTTAGTTCGATGTAGTCCCATTTGTTTATTTTTGCTTTTGTTGCCTTTGCTTTTGATGTTACACCAAAAAAAAGAAAAATCATTGCCAAGACCAATGTAAAGGAGCTTACTTCTTATGTTTTCTCTTAGTAGGTTTATGGTTTCATGTCTATGTTCAAGTCTTTAATCCAAATCTTTGATTTTTGTGTATGGTGTAAGATA
Organism: Balaenoptera acutorostrata; assembly: GCF_949987535.1. Lineage (NCBI taxonomy): Eukaryota > Metazoa > Chordata > Mammalia > Artiodactyla > Balaenopteridae > Balaenoptera > Balaenoptera acutorostrata. Next base: position 38,421,498 of record NC_080085.1, read on the forward strand.
GGGATCCAGTTTCATTCTTTTGCATATGGATATCCAGTTTTCCCAAAAACACTACTGAAGAGACTATCTTATCCCCACTGTATAATCTTGGCTCCTTTGTTAAAATTTAATTGACCATATCTGCAAGGGGTTATTTCTATTCCATTGATCTACGTGTCTGTTTCCATGCCAAATACAATACTGTTCTGATTACTACAGCTTTGTAATAGTAATTACAAACAAATTACATAGTAATTTGTTTCCAGGAACCAGGAATTGCCTCTAGCTTTGTTCTTTCTCAAGACTGTGCTGGCTCCTCAGGGTCTTTTGTGGTTCCACACAAATTTTAAACAAATTTTTTTTTTATTTCTGTGAGAAATGCCATTGGAATTTGATACAGATTGCATTGAATATGTAGATTGCTTTGGGTAATATGGACATTTTAACAATATTAATTCTTCCAGTGCATGAACATGGAATATATTTCCATTTATTTGTGTTTTCTTCAATTTCTTTTATCAATGTTTTACAGTTTTCAGTGTATAGATCTTTCACCTTGTTGGTTAAACTTATTCCTAAGTATTTTATTCTTTTTGGTGCTATTCGAAATGGAATTATCTTCTTAATTTCTCTTTCCAATAGTTTGTTGTTAGGGTAGAGAACTGCAACAAATTTTGGTACATTGATTTTGTATCCTGCAACTTTACTGAATTAGTTTATCAGTTTCAACAGGTTTTTTTGTGGAATGTTTAGGGTTTCTATGTATATCTTGTCATCTGCAAAAACAGACAATTTTACTTGTTCCTTTTGGATTTGGATGTCTTTTATTTGTTTTTCTTGCCTAATTGCTCTGGCTAGGACTTCTAGTACTACATTGAATAAAAGTGGCAAGAGTGGGCATCCTTATCTTTTTTCCTGAATTCAGAGAAAAAGCTTTAAGCTTTTCACCATTGAATATGATGTTAGCTTTGGCCTTGGTCTTCATTTTGTTGAAGTACATTCCTTCTATATCCAATTTATTGAGAATATTTGTAATGAAAGCATGTTGAGTTTTGTCAATTGCTTTTTCTACATCAATTGAAAAAACTGTATGATTTTTATCCTTCATTTTGTTAATGTTGTATATACACTTGATAGATCTGCATATGTTGAACCATCCTTGCATACCTGGAATAAATCCCACTTGATCATGGCATATGATCCTTTTAATGTACTGTTGAATTTGGGTGGCTAATATTTTGTTGAGGATTTTTTTAAATAGATCTTTATTGGAGTATAATTGCTTCACAATACTGTGTTAACAATACTGCTTGGGGCTTCCCTGGTGGCGCAGTGGTTGAGAATCTGCCTGCCAATGCAGGGGACACGGGTTCGCGCCCTGGTCTGGGAAGATCTCACATGCCGCGGAGCGACTGGGCCCGTGAGGCACAATTACTGAGCCTGCGCGTCTGGAGCCTGTGCTCCGCAACAAGAGAGGCCGCGATAGTGAGAGGCCCGCGCACCGCGATGAAGAATGGCCCCCACTTGCCGCAACTGGAGAAAGCCCTCGCACAGAAACGAAGACCCAACACAGCCATAAATAAATAAATAAATAAAATATTTTAAAAAAAAAAAACAATACTGCTTAACAATACTGTGTTAGTTTCTGTTGCACAACAAAGCAAATCAGCCATATGGATACACATGTCCCCATATCCCCTCCCTTTTGAGCCTCCCTCCCATCATCCCTATCCCACCCTAGGGATCACAAAGCACTGAGCCGATCTAGGTCATCACAAAGCACTGAGCCGATCTCCCTGTGCTATGCTGCTGCTTCCCACCAGCCAACTATTTTACATTTGGTAGTGTATATATGTCAATGCTACTCTCACTTCACCCCCAGCTTCGCCCTCCCACCCCATGTCCTCAAGTCCATTCTCTATGTCTACCTCTTTATTCCTGCCCTGCAACTAGGTTCATCAGTTTTTGGTTGGTTTTTTTTTTTTTTTGGTTTCCATATATATATATGCGTTAGCATACAGTATTTGTTTTTCTCTTTATGACTTACTTCACTCTGTAGGACAGACTCTAGGTCCATCCACCTCACTACAAATAACTCAATTTCGTTTCTTTTATGGCTGAGTAATATTCCATTGTATACATGTGCCACATCTTCTTTATCCATTCATCTGTCGATGGACACTTAGGTTGCTTCCATGTCCTGGCTATTGTAAATAGAGCTGCAATGAACATTGTGGTACATGTTTCTTTTTGAATTATGGTTTTCTCAGGGTATATGCCCAGTAGTGGGATTGCTGGGTCGTATGGTAGTTCTATTTTTAGTTTTTTAAGGAACCTCCATACTGTTCTCCATAGTGGCTGTATCAATTTACATTCCCACCAACGGTGCAGGAGGGTTCCCTTTTCACCACACCCTTTCCAGCATTTATTGTTTCTAGATTTTTTGATAATGGCCATTCTGACTGGCGTGAGGTGATACCTCATTGTAGTTTTGATTTGCATTTCTCTAATAATTAGTGATGTTGAGCATCTTTTCATGTGCCTCTTGGCCATCTGTATGTCTTCCTTGGTGAAATGTCTATTTAGGTCTTCCACCCATTTTTTAACTGGATTGTTTGTTTTTTTGATATTGAGCTGCATGTGCTGTTTGTATATTTTGGAGATTAATCTTTTGTCTGTTGTTTCATTTGCAAATATTTTCTTCCATTCTGAGGGTTGTCTTTTTGTCTTGTTTATGGTTTCCTTTGCTGTGCAAAAGTATTTGCATCTACGATCATCAAGGATATCAGCCTGTAATTTTCCTTTCTTGTTGTGTCCTTGTTAGGCTTTGATATCAAAGTAATGCTGTCCAGGTAAAATGAGTTTGGTAGTGTTCCCTCCTCTTCTATTTTCGGGAAAAGTTTGAAAAGGATTGGTGTTAACTCTTCCTTAAATATCTGGTTGAATTCGCCAGTGAAGTCATTTGGTTCTGGACTTTTCTTTCTTAAAAGGTTTTTTTTTAGTTATAGTTATTTTAATACTTTTGTCTTTTAACCTTTATAATGGAATTATAAGTGATTTTCCCATCACCATTACTATTTTAGAGTGTTCTGAATTTAACTATATGTTTACCTTTACCAGTGAATTTTATACTTTCATATATTTTCATGTTACTAATCAGTGTCCTTTAGTTTCAGCTTTAAGAACTCTCTTTAACATTTCTTGTAAGGCTGGTCTAGTGGTGATAAACTCCTTCAGCTTTTGTTTGTCTGGGAAACTCTTCCTCTCTCCTTCAGTTCTTTTTTTTTTGTTTTGGCTGTGTTGGGTCTTCGTTGCTGTGCATGGGATTCCTCTAGTTGCAGTGAGGGGGGGCCACTCTTCGTTGCAGTGCGCGGGCTTCTCAATGTCGTGGCTTCTCTTGTTGTGGAGCACAGGCTCTAGGCGTGCAGGTTTCAGTAGTTGTGGCACGTGGGCTCAGCAGCTGTGGCTCGCGGTCTCCAGAGCTCAGGCTCAGCAGTTGTGGCACATGGGCCCAGTTGCTCCATGGCATGTGGGATCTTCCCGGGCCAGGGCTTGAACCCATGTCCCCTGCATTGGCAGGCAGATTCTTAACCACTGGGCCACCAGAGAAGCCCCTCTCCTTCAGTTCTTTTTTTAAAATTTTTAAAAAAATTTTTATCCATTAATTACTTTAATGCAAAAGTCAAATTGATTTATTAATACATATTTTAAAACTTCACATGTATGCACATACACATACAGAAATGTACTACATATAATATCACTGCAACGTGCATTATTCTGTACTTAAAGCTTTAAACCAGTAATACATATATGTATATGTACGTATATATGATATATTTTTTCAAGTCATATTTTAACCTACTTACATTAAAAATATTGATGCTTAGCAGCTTTAGGTATTCAATAGCAGATATAGAATGTATCCACTAACATAGGAAGTTTTATTGGATGGATAGTGCTAATTTTGATATTCTCCTTTTGCTGGGCAAGCATTTACACTGAGTAATTACTATGACAAAAAAATACTTGAAGAATCATCTTTGTACAAGAATTTGTGCCCATGTATGAGCATTTCACCAGGATACATACCAAAAGTAGAATTACAGATTTATAAAAGATTGATATTTGAAATTTTGAATAATAAATATCAGCAGGTTGCCTTTCAAAGAAGCTATACAACCAAAAGTATATGGGATCATCCATTTAACCATAACTTTTCTGATATTTGAGTTTTAAAATATTTTCATGTATTAAATCTGATGCTCATGTAGTCTACTTTGTAAACTGCTTTCCACACTTAGCTTCTGCAATACTGTCCCTGATTCTCTTCCTACTTATCTATATTTCCTTTGTTTTCTACAGTACCCCTTTCTTCTGGATGTCTTTTAAATGGGATGTTTACCTCAAGATTTTATCCACGGTGCTATTGTTTTACTACTCTGCACTCTGCATCATGTCAATATCTTTAGGTATATAAAATCCTTTATTTCCCCCAAGTTTCTACTGCTATCTCTAAATATCTCCTAATGAACAGTCCCAGACTAGAATGCATGCTCCACATTAACGGGGGGAAGATTGTCTTGTTTTCTCATCTTTTTCCTCAAAGCCTATCACTGTATCTGGCACATTGTAGCCTCAAAATATACAGCATATGATGGTTGACTAAATGAATAAACAGTGGAAGATAGAAAATTTAATAAGAATAATTTTAAAAATCTATACTTGTTCATTGGTTTCTCAAAATAGGTATTAATCGTCATCCTTTGCCATTATCCTGATTTGATCAATTTCATACTGTAATGATTTTCTTTCTATAGTAAGAAGGAAGAAAATCACTTTTTCCTTCTTCTCTTCCACTCTCTCTTCTCATCACACCAAATCTCCTTGTAATTTTATTGCTCCTGTACTTTCTAGGCTTGTTTTGAACATATATTTGGGTATATAATATTTAGGTCAGATAAATAAGGGTAGGGTGAAATTTGACTTTTAACTGAGGCAATCAGATTTAACATTTTGCCACTGATGCATAACAAAGTTTGCGGTATTTCATATAGTGTGCTCTTAAAAACTGAAAACTTCAAATTTATGTTATAAAAGACTTGCAGTAACAAAAGCAGGAATTCTCCCATTTGCTTTTCTATATTTGAATTTAAAAGAATAAAATCTTCTAAGTAATAAGAGAAGTTTTTAAGATGTCACAAAGATTAAAGATTTTATAATAGGAAGATTATATTGTATTATCGAGGGGGTCCCAATCTAGTTACATGCCCCTTCAAAAACAGAGAGATGTGACGGAAGTTAGTGAGATGCACAGAAGGCAAAATCGCAGTGATTCCAAGTGTGAGAACTCAGCACACAATAATGGGCCCTTAGATGAAAGGGACAATGTGGAAAGAACAGACAAAGGCCTCAAGGAGCTTGGAGTGGCCCTCAGCTGACATTTAGTAAGGAAACAAGGACCTCAGCCCTACAACCACAAGGAGCAGATTCTGCTAACAATCTGAGTGAGTTTGGGATTGGGTTCAATCTCAAAGCCTCCATCTCCTTCAGTTCTGAAGGACAACTTTAACAGGTAGAATATTCTTCGTTGGCAGTTTTTTTTTTCTTTCAGCACTGAGAATATATCATACTACTCCCCTCTGGCCTGCAAGATTTCTGCTGAAAAAAACACTGATTATTTCTTTGGGGGTCCCCTTGTACATAAAAATTTGCTCTTCCCTTCCTGCTTTTATTATTCTTTGTCTTTAACTTTTGACAATTTAATTATAATGTATCTCATGTGAGTGTTTGAATTCTTTTTTGAAACTCTCTGGGCTTCCTGGATCTGGATGTCTGTTTCTTTCCCAAGGTTAGCCATTATTTCTTTGAATAAGCTTTCTTCCCCTTTGTTTCTTTCTTTGTTTTCTCTCTTTGCCTCTGGGACTACGGTAGTGCATATGTTGGCTGTTTTATAGTGTCCCATAAATCCCTTAAGCTATACTCACTCTTTTTCATTCTTTTTTTCTTTTTTCTTTTCTGACTGGATGAATTCCACTGCCCAGTATTCAAGTTCACTAATCCTTTCCCCAGCTTGACCTGTTGTTGAACCCCTCTATTGAATTTTTCAGTTCAGTTATCTTATTGTTCAGCTATATGATTTCTGTTTGGTACTTTTAAAATATTTTCTATCTTTTTTGTTGAAATCCTCACTTTATTCATGCATTGCTCTCCTGACCTCAGTGAGCATCTTTACAACTGTTAATTTAACTCTCTTCTGGATAATTCACTTAATCTCTATTTTATTAAGATTGATTTCTGGGACTTCCCTGGTGGCGCAGTTGTTAAGAATCCGCCTGTCAATGCAGGGGACACAGGTTCAAGCCCTGGTCCGGGAAGATCCCACATGCCGTGGAGCAACTAAGCCCATGCGCCACAACTATTGAGCCTGTGCTCTAGAGCCTGCAAGCCACAACTACTAAGACTGTGTTCCACAACTACTGAAGCCCACACGCCTAGAGCCCGTGCTCTGCAACAAGAGAAGCCACTGCAACAAGAGGCCTGTGCACCACAACGAAGAGTAGCCCCTGCTTGCCACAACTAGAGAAAGCCTGTGCACAGCAACAAAGACCCAATGCAGCCAAAAATAAATAAATACATTAATTAATTAATTATTTTTTAAAAGATTGATTTATGGAGATTTATCTTGTTCTTTTGTTTAAAATATAGTCCCCTTTTTCTTAATTTTTCTTGACTCTCTGTGTTGGTTTCCACAAATTAGATAAAACAACCACCTCTCCCAGTCTTAACAGATTGGTCTCATTTAGGAGATAAACCATGTCAATCAGTCTGGCCCAAGTTCCTGGTTGCCTCTCAAAACTTTGTGACTGTCAAAGTCATTATCTTCATTCCTAGTGGATCTCAGTTTTTGAGTGTGTTGAGCCCCAGGAGTGTGCCAAAAGGGAGGATCACTATCAGTACCTAGATGCAGGTCATTTAGATGTGAGTATTTTCTGTTTCTTGATATGTAGGAGTCACTCAACTAGCTTCTGGGATTCTGTTAGAAGGAATTTCTCCATGTGTAGCTGTACTGTATATTTGGTGCATCCATGGGAAGAGGGAAATTCAAGACCCTCCAATGTTGACATCTTGGCCCAGAGTCTTTTGTTTTCAATTACTGTTTCCAACTGTGCTCTCAGTCACTCCTTTCTTGGTGAGGAGCTTAATATCTCACTTCAGTGGCTTTTTCAGCCACTTTCAGTAATTAAAGCAGTTTCATTCAAGTTTTCATGACTTAGTCCTATTCTTTTTACAAAGTCAATGTCATACTCAATCCAAAACCTTTCTCTTTTTCCCAGAGGAAAAGCTAAACTTGTGTGTCTAGCAGCTTACATGTAGGGAACTTTAAGGGCCTGATGGCTGTGGTAGAGCGCAAGGTCTGCTCTTTTAACCACTTTTACTCCATCTTCTTTGCAGTAAGGTGTAAAGAAAAGAGTAGGGAATGCCCAATGTGCTATTACACAATGGTTCATGGTGGGGTTGCTCTCCTTTCCTTAGTTATAATTATTGCTCTGGCTTTTTGGCTTTGGGCTGTTTGGACAGGAGGTAACTCCCATAGGCCACATGATGAGAGGCCTTTTTGATGCTACTGCCCTAGGCATTGGTAAGCTGCTTCCCCATATTCTACTTGAACTTCAGAATTCTGCCACATGCCATGATAGTCCCTAACAATGTTGTAGTCTTTAATCTCTTCAGTGGCTCCAAAATCAGGGGTCACTGAGAGGAGGAAGACATATCTCGGATCACAAACATAACAATCTGCCCAAAGGGGATTTTTCCTTTCTTTAAGGCTTCTTATTTGGATTTATGGGGGAAGGGAGTGTGTAATTCTGCCTAATGGCAAATATTAGCAAGCCATACAGGGAGGCAGCAGCCTTGAACATCTGGTGGAGCGGTAGACTCTAAAGCTGGAACATAAGATACTTAACACCTCTTTGTATCAGTCACAAATTTCAATACTGCACAGTAACACTAACCTAATATACTCTCAATAAATCCAATGCTATGTTAGGTACCTTGAATCAATCAATTTATCTATCCATCTATCTAACTATCTATCTATATTTCTCACATACCTATAATGTACATATATGTAATGTACACATATATAATGCATATATATTTTAGGTTTTTCTATATTATAGTATTGTATATATATTATGTGTGTGTATACATACACATATATGTATATATTCACACAATCATATGTACACACATGCATCATAAACACGTGTGTATGTATACATGTATGTTTGTATTCAGTGAGCTGGGTGTGGGAACAGGAGAACCATGGAATATTGCTGGATTGTGTACATTATGTGTCTCTCCTTTCTCCAGTTTCCTCTATTTATTTAACGTGGTTTTAATTTTCTTTAAGTAAGGGGGTTCTGAGATTAATCTTAATTAACAGAAAATGTCAGATGAAATCTTGTTTTTAATAAGGAAAGAATTAGAGAGCATTAAAAGATAAAGACAAAGCAAAGAACCCTTGATGTAGAAGTAAAAGATAATGAATGGTAGCAATGAAGGAAAAATAAACACAGACAGACCTGAGTAGGATGAATGGTATGAATGAGCTAATAGAAAGAGGGGCTGGCTATAATAGGACAAATGTTTATAAAGCTTCTGTACCAGTTCCTAGAAACTGTGGAGGACAGAGGAAAATTAATATTTAATTCCATTATTTTCTTATATCTCACAATAACAGCAGAAATTAAGAATTTAACAAAACAAGTGAAGGAGAGGATGTGGATCAAAGGGAACTCTTATATATAGCTGGCATGTGTATGAACTGATACAACTTCTGTGGAAAATAGTTGGACATAATCTCACAAAGTTGAACATGTGCACATCTTATAGTTTAGCAACCACTTGTTAAGTACATATAACTAAGAGAAACTCTCATAATTATGTTACAGAATATGTGCAATTCTTCATAGCAGCAGTGTTTGTAACGGTAAGAAACAACCCCGCCCCCAAATTCAGAACAACCCAATTGTCCACTGACATAAAAGTGAATAAAATAGATTGTGGTATATTCACAAAAGAGCTATCATACATCAGTAAAAATGAATGAGCTAAATTATGGCTGATACTGATTAGCTGATCACTGTACCTATTTTCCCTTATTCCTGGGAATACAGCTAGACTCTATTTTCCAGCCTCCCTTGAATTTATGTGTGATCATGTGTGTCATTTGGAATCCTCTGGGAAGCCAACACAAAGATAGAATTAGGAGTTTAAGAGCTTTATTGAGCTTGAGCCCTATGAATAACAAAGGGCAGAGGGAGCAAGAGTATTCAGGGAGACCCTTCAAATCATGATGCAGGTCTCACCCATGTGAAAGGAGAGGAGAAGGAAGGATAAGTGGCTAAGAAAAACTTCAGACTGCAGTGCAGCTCTGAGAAAGTTTTGGCCAGTCCAATGTGAAGTCCCAACACAAAGATTGCCCACAGATAAATTCTGCGCTGGGTAAAAATGTCCAGCCCCTTGTAAACTTGCCGTGCTGTCATTGGTTGGAAACTGCCTGGGAAACTAGCCTCACCTTGAATGTTGTGATAGATCCTAAAGGTGATGCAGCTGGAGGCTGTCAGCTCACTGAATTCCTTCCAGCAGCTTCTGTGTTAAAGGGAGATCTGAGAAGCACACCTCCATGGTTGCCACGCCATGTGACTGAGCTTTCATAAATGGGACACGAGAGGAAGTGATGTGCGCCCCTTCTGGAACTGACTTATAGAAATATCTTACATGGATCCTCCATATTTTTCCTCTCTCTGTAGCTTGAGGGAAGATAAATATGGAAACTTAGGAAGCCATATGTTGAAGGGAGCAGAGGATAATGTGGCGAAATTCTAAGTTCCTGATTCACCAATTGGATGAGAGCCATACACTATTAAAGCATGTGTATTTTAGACTTTATGCAGGAGAGAAGTGAACTTATATTGTGTTACAATATTGAAATTTGAGGGTTTGTCTATTATGACAGCTAATTATATCCTAAATCATGCTCTTAGTGACTCATTAAATCATAGATAATTCTTGGAAAACTAATTTTGAGAGAGGATAGCAGGTCCCAGAAGACAAAATACAGTAAACTACAGTTTTATAGACTCAAAACAAGTAACTCTAATAATATATTGCTTAAGAATCATATTTTCAAAGCCATAAAATTTTTTTTAAAATAATGATAGTGGTTAATTCTGAGGGGAGTCAGAGGGTTGGACTGGGAGGAATATATAGGTAGATGAGAAAAGTGTGTAGTAAGATTAACCATAACCTCGCAGTTAATAATTCTATTGTCTTCTGTAATCCTTCTTTGCATGGAAACACTTATTAAAGGCAGAGGCTTCCTGTTAGATGGAGAATCACTGCTATGGTTTCTTAGGGACTATCAAGTGTTCCTATCAAAGATCTCTTATTCCTTGGGGGAATAACTGACATTATGAAATAAAGATTTTTTTTCTCTAAGAGGTATCAAGAAATCATCAAACTTGAGAGGTAACAAACTAAAAATTCAAAATATTTTTTATATGCTCAAATATCAGAAATTGAATATCACATTAAATTTGAAAATGTGTTGAGTTAGAAACTCTATTAGCTGCAAGTACACAGACTAAAAAATAGTGGCTTAAACACACAAAGATTTAATCTCTCACATTAAAGAAGTCAGAAATTTGGAAGTCCAGAGCTGGTATGGAAGTTCACAGTGTCCTCTGGAAACCACAATTCCTTCTTTCTGCTCCAACATCCTAAGATATGGTTTCCATCTTTAAAGGTCAAGATGGCTGCTGGATATTCACTATCTAACTTGCATTTCAAGTAGCAGGAAGTACAAAGCACAACCTCCCAGCAGTCAGCTTTCTTTAAGCAACCTTCCAAAAAGTCCCAACCAATATTCATGCTTTCATTTTAGCAAGGGAGCTAAGAATAAAGTCTCTATTCTGAATGATCATATGCCCAGCTGAAAATCAGAATTCCACTAAAGGAAGAAGGGGGGAATGTCAACTGGGAAGCAACAGGAATCCTCTGTCATTGAGTAGGAAAAATAAAAATGGGCCTAGAAACAAAAGGCACCTTGAGTAAAATTGACTGTACACAAATCCCATGACCCAGAAGTTCTACCAGTATATAAAAGCTTAGAGAAATTCTTGCAAATATATACCAGAAAGCATGTACAAGAACTTTCATAACAGCAATGTTAATAATATCAAGAAACTAGAAACAACCAAATATCATTAATAATAGAATAGATAAATAAACTGTGTAATAAACTCTTATACTGCAGTGGAAATCAATCATGTATCTCAAAGAACTGATAGAAGCAAGACCCAGTGGAATACAGTATTGGTTCCATTGATATAAAGTTCAAAAACTGGCAAAACTAAGTAATGTTTAAGTATATACCCATTGGTGACTTTATAAACTGAGTGTTTGTGTCCCTCCAAATTCATATGTTAAAACCCTATGAATGGTATAAGGAAGTGGGGCCTTTGAGAGATGAGCTCATAAAGGTGGAGCCCCCATGAATGGGATTAATACCTTTATAAGTCACAAGAGAGTTTCCTTCCTCTGCTCTGCTCTCCACCATGTGAAAATACAAGAAAACAGCAGTCTACAAGCCAGAAGAGGGCTCTCATCAGAACCCAACCATGTTGGAACCCTGATCTCTGACTTACAGCCTCTAGAACTGTGAGAAATAAATTTCTGTTGTCTATCAGCCACCCAGTATGTATTTTGTTATAGCAGCCTGAACTGACTAAGACAGGTGGTAAAAAATATACAGTATAGGGCTGCCCTGGTGGCACAGTGGTTGAGAATCTGCCTGCCAATGCAGGGGACACGGGTTCGAGCCCTGGTCTGGGAAGACCCCACATGCCACGGAGCAACTGGGCCCGTGAGCCACAATTACTGAGCCTGCGCGTCTGGAGCCTGTGCTCCGCAACAAGAGAGGCCGCAATAGTGAGAGGCCCACGCACCGCGATGAAGAGTGGCCCCCGCTTGCCACAACTAGAGAAAGCCCTCACACAGAAACGAAGACCCAACACAGCCATAAATTAATTAATTAATTAATTAATTTAAAAAAAAAAGAGTGGCCCCCGCTCGCCACAACTAGAGAAAGCCCTCGCACAGAAACGAAGACCCAACACAGTCATAAATAAATAAATTTTAAAAATATACAGTATATCCATAAAGTAAAGCAAGGGTATTGTATTAGTCAGGGTTCTCCAGAGAAACAGAACCAATAGGATATGTAGCTATGTATAAGAGGAGATATATTTTAGGAACTGGCTTACAAGGTTGTGGAGGCTGAGAAGTCCCACAGTCTGCCATCTGCAAGCTGGAGAACAAGGAAAGCTGCTGGCGCGATTCAGTCTAAGTCCAAAGGCCTTATGGCATAAAAGTCCCAATTGAAGTCCAAAAGCCTGAGAACCAGGAGTGCCTGTGTCTGAGGACAGCAGATGGGTGTGTCAGCTCAACCAGAGAGTGATTCATCTTTCCTCTACCTCTTTGTTCTATTCTGTCCCTCAATAGATTGGATAATGCCCACTCACAGTGGGAAAGGTAATCTGCTTTGCTCAGTTCATCAATTCAAATACTAATCTCTTCCACAAACACCCTCATAGACTCACCTAGAAAATATGTTTTATCAGCTATCTGGACATCCCTTAGCCCAGTCAGGTTAACACATAAAATTATCACAATCCCACCTCTTGTCAATTTAATATCTATATGCACCTCCTTAAACCAATAACAAGATTATAATTCTGCCTAACATGATACAACTATCCTGTGTACAACCCAAAATGTACTAGTCCCTTCCTCAGAAGAGGAAGTAAAGCCTTTGAATGATGTTTACTCTTCTTATATCCCATAACTTGAATACTATGATGTAAAATTAACACTACTTATATGATGTAAAATTACTATGATGTAAAATTAACTGATATAAAGTTAATACATCTTATGTTATATGATAGGGAAATAAGGTAGGAAAGAAAACAAAGATATTTGCTTACTATATGTATATATACCCACAAACATATTCATGACAAAATGAGGAAATAGTCATGACAATTACAGTCCCTATTTCTGTCACTGATCACACAGTCATAGCTGGTACTTATAACCACCTTCTTACATGACCATCACATATTCCCTTTGCCTTCATCAAGCACCTCAGCTGGTTGTGGTTCTTTATCTGGTGGGGCGACCCAAACCCTCATTCCTGAGGGGTCTGGGCCCTTAGTAGTCCTGCCTGGATTGTGCTGTTGTAGTTTTCCACTGACTTAATCATAGGACACTGTAATACTAAGAAATGTCCTAAGAAATTTCCTGTATTCCAGACATATTCTTTCTTACCTTCACTGTGGAATAGTAGTCAAAGTTTCCCTGGGTAAGTAATCAGGATTAATCTGTGCCTATTGACTCGAAGGACTGAGGACCCCAAGTGGCCCATCTGTATAGGCTGATGCAATACCAAAGACTGGGTGGTTTACAAACAACAGAAATTTCTTTTGCAGTGTTACAGGCTGGAAGTCTAAATCATGGCGTTGGAAGATTTGGTGTCTGGTGAAGGCCTGCATCCTGGTTTATAAGACAGAACCTCTTCACTGTGTTCTCACATGGTGGAAGGGGGCAAGTAAGCTTTCTTTGGCCTCTTTTCAAAGGGCACTAATCCACTTTCCAGAGGCCCTGCCTCTTAATCACCTCCCAGAGATCCCGCCTCAAAATACTATCACCTTGGGGATTAAGTTTCAACATATAAATTTTGGGGGGACACAAACATTCAGACCATAGCAGACACGATTGATGCAAAAGTCAGTGTTACAGGCTGAATTGTGTCCCCTCAAAATTCATGTGTTGAAGCCCTAAGCCTCAGTACCTCAGAATATGACTATTTGGAGGGTCATTAAAGAGGTAATTAAGTTAAAATGGGGTCATTAGGGTGGGACCTAATCCTTATAGGAGGATATAAGAAGGTCCTTATGAGGAGATTAGGACACAAACAGAGAGAGACATCAGATATGTGTGTGCGAGGAGAGACCACCATGTGAACACATGGTGAGAAGATGACTGTCTACAAACCAAGAAGAGAGGTCTACAAAGAAGCCAAACTTGCTGCCACCTTGACCTTGGACTCTAGCCTCCAGAGCTATGAGAGAATAAATTTCTCTTGCTTGAGTAACCCAGTCTTTGGTATTTTGTTATGGCAGCTGAAACTAACTAGTGCAGTCAGGATTGTGGGCGTATCAGAGGGTGGGGAAGAAGGATGAAATCAGGGAGGGCCATAGATGATCTTCTAAGGTAATGATAATGTTCCATATTTTAATATGGATGATGGGTATGGGGGAGTTTTAGTATTATCATTATTTTAACTTTAAATATATTTTATATGTTATCTTGTATGTATCATCATTTAAACATGGAGAAAAAGGAAGAGAAGAGAAAGATGTGAAGATCAGCATTTAAATACAGGAAAATAATCATAATTAGAGGCATTTGAACAAAGAGAAAGATATAGTTTAGATTCCGGACACCATCATTAAAAGTAAACTTAAGGGCCCCAATTCCCCTAAAGCTTAAAATGTATTTTACTCAAGGAGAAAGTTGAGTGTTTGAAGTGTCAATTTAATTGGTTAGTGAAAACTCTCTATCATTTGTTAGCAGTTTATTATACCTACTGCTGCTACTATCTTATTGAATAATAGTTATCATCTTAGAAAGGTAAATTTAGAATAGGTACAGACAAAGATAAAATTAGACTAGGTAGAGATTATTGGCATATGTGTACAGTACAGAAGAACTACTTTAAAAGCAAACTATTATTTTAGTCAAACTAGTTTATGTTCATGACTGCAGTATTATGATTATTGTGTCATGTGACATAGTGTAACAGAAGGTAGACTAGACCAGGAGTCAGAAGGATACGTTCTAACTCTGATCTTAAACTCTCTGAGACTTAATTCCTTCATCTGTTCACATAGGGAATAGATATACTTGCCTGCCTACCTGATGATTCAATGTGAAAATCATAGTAAGTTAGAGTTGGAAGGCAAGTTAAACATTTTATAGTTCAGCTTATTCCTTCTAAACATGATGAATCTGAAACTTAGAGAGAGACCAAGATAATAATTGGAATATTGGGTCTAGAGCTCAAGTCTTTTGAGGTAATCGCTCAGAAATCAGAAGGAAAAAAATGTTAATTGGAAGTGAAAGAGAAAAATGTTGGGCATACTGTCTGGAATTTCAATAGCTAAATAAGAAGACTTATGGAACAATTATAAAGAGAAAGTGCAGGGGAGGAAATTGTCTATGAAATAATTCAACAAAATTGATCAGAACTGAAGGAAAAACATTTCCAAATTGTAAGGGCACACCAAGTATCCACCACAATAGGTGAAAATATACCTTGGTACAGATACTTGATTGTGAAATTTAAGAAAGTCGGGGATGGAAAGAAGAAGATTCTTCAAGCTTCTGAGGGTGGGGGGAACAAATAATATTGGAGAATCATGAAAAATAATTAAGATTAACAACAGATGTTCCATTAGCAACATCGAAATCTAGATGTTTCATTAACAACACCTGTTTCATTAGCTACACTGAAATCTAGAAGAAAATGAATTGATATTTGCAAACTGCTAAAGGAAAATGATTTCCAACCTAGACTCCTATATTCAGTCAAACTATCAATGAAATGTGGAGATAGAATAAAGCCATAGATAGGAGTAAAGTATAAAGAAAAGCAAAGTCATAACATGGTTATCTCTAGGGATAGGGAGAGGGGGCTTCTAAAGCTGTGGTAATGATCATTTCTTAATCTGGGTAGTCTCTTTATTTTATTCTCTAATAAGACTAATAGTTTCATTATTATTTCTTAATAAGAATAAAAGAATAAATATAAAATATAAAAATAAAGAATAAATAAACATCAAAATGGTAAATTGAAAAATGATTATCAATGAAGAGTTTACATGGCAGTGAGGTTAATGGGACTTGACTTGGAGTGATGTTTCTCATGTGTAACTTTTTATATAATCTTAAATCAAGTGACTATATTGTCAAAATTTTACAATTAAAAATTTTTTTAAAAAAAAACAAAGTATCCTAAGGGGTAGGAGCAGATGTGAACAATTAACCAAAGCTTCATTTTCATTAAAACATATTATCTCTAAAATGGATGAAGAATTTAAATAAGCATTTCATCAAAAGGTCAATAAACATTTGAAAAAATAATCAGCCTCACTAGTAATCAGAGAAATACTAATTAAAATAATAAAATATGGTTTTATATCTATTATTGATTTGACATTACCTAGGTTTGTCAAATTTTGTCTAGGTTGCAGAGAAATGAGGACTCATATTCATGGCAGAATGCAAATTGGTGCAATTTGGCCATATCTAGAAAGTAGATGATATGCACATCCTTTAATCCTAAATATCCACATAATCCTAACTGTGCACATCCTAAATATTTTGGGGGGCTATATCACAGAGAAATGCACACATTTGCATAAGGAGACATACAGAAATATTTATGTCAGCATTCATTTTTATTAGTGAAAAACTGTAAACAACATAAATGTCCATCAGTGGAGGAGTGGATAAATAAATGGTAGTGTATTCACACCATAGAATATTACACATTGGTAAAATGACTGAACCTGGGTTAATCCATGTGGATTCACCTAGATAAATTTAAAAAGCAATATTAACTGGAGAAAAAGAAAGCAATGTGAAGAATATATTCAAATCATTAATAAGCAATGTGTAATTATCTAGATATTTTTAAAGGGAGGCAGATTAGGCTGTTTACATCACACGTCCTCAGTAAACAACTTTACATAAAAGAAATGTTGTTTCACAAATTCTCTTGAGGTTTTTCTCTTTGTATTTCCAACACTTAATGCTTATCTTTACTAATACCATTCTCAGACCTGGGCAAGAGGGACATCTGCCCTGGGGCTCATGCTTTAGAGAACACAATGCCACAAATATGCACATATAAAAATGTGTGAAAGAACATATGGGCACCTCTTGCACTCAGCTCTGGTGCTCAGTGCTAACACAGCACAACCCATAACCCGCTGTGCTAAGTGTCCACCTTTGCGCCTGACACCATTTGGATCCAACAGGAATGAAGTCCTCAAAACTAAGGCCAAACACATCTCAAGGCTGTGAAGATCTGCGATTTATGCCATTGGCAACATTGGAAATAAACACTTCTTTGGAGTTCTGAGAGAATTTGAATGGCAGAAGTACTAAAGTAAGAGAAAAGGTTCATTTTCAACTCTTTTTTTCTCAGACATCAGCAACACGATAAATTTTTGCATATTGAAATATTTCCCAGTAATGCTGAGGAGAAAGCATTTTCTTGCTTTTCTTTCTGCTCTCGTTCTAATTTAGAAATAATTACAAATTAGCATGGTGCTTGCAACATGGCATCTAAAGGAAATTTTTCAATACTAAACCATTCATATCGCTCTTAAATTTGATTACCTATAGGTCTACACAAAACAGGAGTAAACTGTGATACCAATTCTTCACATTGGCAACTAAATGAACATTGAATGCCAAATCGTTACTAGCTTTAATATTCATAAAAATATTTAGTAAGATTTTATTATATTTTTAAAAATTAAAATATTTTCAGCTTTACCTTAAAACGTTTTACCAAAAATTTGTTATTTATTAATTATAATTTTGTGTTTGGCTTTTAATCTTAAGAGATAATTTGGGTTTCGATCAGTAGTGTAAATAGCGTAATTTTCACAGATTATGTGAAAATATTGACTATAATAAAATAATTAAGGATTTCATTGAGATGAAAGCAAGAAAAAATTTCATGAAATAAATGTAATAATTAATAAATTATATTTGCCTTATTTTATTACTCACCTAAACATCACTAACCCGTCAACAGAACAACTAGACATGCACAATAATAATTAATTTTAGTAGTTTAGCTTTTAAATATATAGACTTTTAAATTCAGTCATTATGAAGATATATTTGCCAAAATAGGAGGAGAGTATGTTTGAATGTATTGATATTTTAGGTTTACCAGTTTGTTAGCTTGATTTGTAACTTTTAACCATTCAGACATACGGTACATGGATCCTCAGAGAAACAAAGGGAGCATCAGTTAACAAGAACTAGTCTCCTTAGAACAGACTAGTATGGTTTTTAGCTCTTGTACCTAGGAAAATTTTGTAGCAGGGAACAATCCTCTTTAGACGGCCTATCAGGCATTGCTGTGCCTTATTCTCCTACCTTCTTGCTCGCCCCCCCATTTTTACTCAGAGAATTGAGTATCTAATTCACATTCCCTAACATCTTTTCATGGCTGAGTTTGAGATCCCAGCCAGCAGTATTTACATTTGAAAAAATGTCCACAATCATAGGGGAAGCTTAAATATTAGAACTCTCTAAGTTTGGGTTATCAGACATCACCAATTGGAGAAGAGATTTTTGAGCAGAGATCCCTCATTTTTAAACATATATAAAATGTTACAAATTGTGGATTTTGTTGCCATTAGCAAAGGAGAAGAAGCAAGGAGAATATTTTTTCAGTGTATTTATTTCTTTTACCAAAAGAGATCCACATTTCTAATCCCAAGGCCATTCTTAGGAAGTCTTTGAAGTGTATATTTACCTCTCTTCCATCTTCCAAGATTCTCTGGGCTTAAGAGAAATGGCTGCTCTAAATTTTCTTTAAAGTACTGATTCAACCTTTCAACCACTAAACGCCACTTATTTATTACTTCCTTCCCCCATGGACTTCATGTTTTGAAAGTCAGTGCCTAGAGAACAAACTGTATCTATTAAGTCATAATTTCCTTTTCTGTTTTTAATTAATCAGAAACATCTATAACTACCAAACACAGCTTCTGAACATCATTAAGTAGCTGGGATCCACTCTGAAATGATGTGATTACAACAGAAGCAAAGTAATACATCTTTTTAATTATTCCAGACATATTTATTGAAATGAACATGCTATTTCGGTTAGGCCTTTAAAAAATATTGAAAATAGCCTGCAGATCTGACTGGTTTTTACTGGTTATTACTTTCCTTTACTTCTTGAAAATCCTTTAATTGTTGACATAAAAATAATAAAAATGCTGGGGCTTCCCTGGTGGCGCAGTGGTTGAGAATCTGCCTGCCAATGCAGGGGACACGGGTTCGAGCCCTGGTCTGGGAAGATCCCACATGCCGCAGAGCGGCTGGGCCTGTGAGCCACAATTACTGAGCTTGCGCATCTGGAGCCTGTGCTCCGCAACAAGAGAGGCCGCGATAGTGAGAGGTCCGCGCACCGTGATGAAGAGTGGCCCCCGCTTGCCACAACTAGAGAAAGCCCTCGCACAGAAACGAAGACCCAACACAGCCATAAATAATAAAATAAATAAATAAATAAATAAAAGAAATTACCTTTAAAAAAAATAATAAATAAATAAAAAAATAAAAATGCTGACCCAAGGCCGGACTTCTGGTATGCTCAAGTGAGGACATGAGTAAATCCTCTCCTCAAATAGCTATAAAGCTATACAATTTTGTATACTATAAAGCTATACAAAATTGACCAAAAAACCATTTTAGTGCTCTGGAAATTAACCAAAGACACAATAATCTGAGGGGCATTTGTGCTTGAAAAAATGCTGAACTTCAGGTAAGAACCATGGGAGTCTATAGTGATCTTGTTTCTGGCTGCTCCTATAGACACCCCTTTACCCTGGTGGCATCTCCTTCCCAGCTCAGTAAATGCAGAAATTCTGCCAGCTTCTCTGCTGCAGTTGAAGGGAATTCACTCAATTTGGAGTGCTGGGTGATGTTTATGCCCATCCGTGTTGTCAAGGAAAGTGATGATGATCTCTGAGGCCCAACTCAGGGCTAAGACTAAAATAAGGCAAGTAAGGCACTGACTTTGGGCACAAAATTTAAGGAGGCACCAAAAAACGCATTAATCGAGATAAATGATATTTTAACAATATTTTTAAAAATGAAAATTAATACAAAAATCCATGATGAACAAAATATCAAAATTTTAAATAAGGACGAGTCCCAGCCCTGGCAATGGAGCTACTGTAGTTGTGGATGGGGCAAGCATATTCTTGGGTGAGGCAGTTATCAGAGAAAAATGTATATCTGCTTTATTTGTGTAAGTATTTAAAGATATAAAATTTCCTCTGATAAATGCTTTAGCTGTATCCATAGATTCTGATAGATCATGTTTTCATTATTGTTATTTTCAAAAATTCTGCAATTTTTGGTCCATGTTTTTTCTTTGATTCAAATGTTGCTTACTAGTTTTTTTTAAATTTCCAGGTAGAAGAAAATTTTTTAATTGTTGTTATTAATTTCTAGTTTTATTGCACTGTGATCAGTGAATACTTTTTGTAGTTTTTCTATTCTTGAATTTTACTGAAGCTATCTCTCTTTGTGGCCTAAGATACAGTTAATTTTTTTGAATGACTTATGTACACTTGAAGAAAGTATGTTCTCTATTATATAGGTTCAAAGTATGCTATGATGTATACCTTGTTAATTGCTTTCTATATCCTAATTTTTATCCACTTATTCTGTCTTATATTGAGAAGTATGTAAATGTCTCCTTTTATTAGTGTGAATCTGTCATCCATTTTTCCTCACATTTACATATATACAAGCATATATATATATACACACATACATACATGTAGTTCTTTTGTATATGTATGTATACACGTATGCATATATATAGTCTTTTACTAGAAAGTATGTTTTATTCTCTCTGTTATATCATTGATATGTAGAAAGATAATTTTCTATAAATGGTTACTTGTATATTAATATCATTATATATATGTGTACATATATATATATATATATACTTTCTTTTTTTGATACTCTATTGCTTCCCTGCTATGATCTTAGAAGTATTGTTTTTTTTTTTTTTCAAACATCTTTATTGAAGTATAATTGCCTTACAATAGTGTGTTAGCATCTGCTTTATAACAAAGTGAATCTGTTATACATATACAATATGTTCCCATTTCTCTTCCCTCAGAAGTATTGTTTTTAATCCCAGTAACTACCTGTGGTAGACAGAATAATGCCTTCTGCAAAGATGTTCATGTCCTAATCCTCAAAACTTGTAAATATGTTACTTTACATGGCAAAAGGGATTTTGCGTGTGTGATTAAGTTAAGGACCTTGAGATGAAGTGATTTTCCTGGATTATCCAGGTGAGTCCAATGTAATCACAGGAGTCCTTATAAGTGGGAAGAGAGTCAGAGTCAGAGAAAGAGATTTGTACTATAATGCTCCATCCTATATCTATCATTTAGACTTAACTCTACGGGAAATTTTATTTGATGGTTAAAACCAGTCCTTATGCCAATGCTTCGTCAGTCGTTGTGGATTTGTGAAGTTCATTCTCTAATAGATTCCTCACAAAGTGTTCATGGAAAAATATTCCCTGAATCCTTGCATGCTCATAACATGTCTGTAGCCTTTATACTTGAAAGTTAGCTTGGCTGGATATATAAATCCTTGACTTGTATTATCTTTCGTTGTCCTTACTCCACTGTCTTTTGGTGTAAGGCCTTCCTGTCAAAAAGTCTAATGGATATCTGATGTTTTTCTCTTAAAAAGGTCTTGGTCTTTTTATACACGAATAAATTTCAAAGAGATCAGAGATTTAAATATAAAATATGAAATTATATAAACACTAAGTAAAATATGGGTGGATTTCCTTATAACATGGTAGTAGAAAAACTTCCTTAATTGTAATTCAAAATTCAGAAGCAATGAAAGAAAGGATTGATAAATTTTATTACATTAGTTTTTTTTTGCATGGCAAAAAGCACATTAATCAAAATCAAAAGACAAACTGGGAAAATATGTTTGTGATTTATATCACAGAAAAAAAAAGAAAACTAGCTCTAATATACAGAGATTCTCAAAATAGAGCATAAGAGGCCATCAATATGAAGAAAGAAATGGACCAAAAATATGAACCTTAGGCTCACCAAAGAAATAAAAAATGGATTCTAAATGTGAACATATACTGTCTTACTTATTATATAAGAATTGTTCATTAAAACTACAGTTAGATGGTATTTCTTACCTACTAGTTGACAAAAATCCAAAAATCTAACAAGACACTGCATTGGCAAAGCTATAGAGAAACAGTTATAATCATATATTGCTGGCGGGGGATGCAAAATAATACAATTCCTATGGAGGTGAATTTGACAAGATCCAAAAAACAAAAAATTACATTGGCATGTACCTTATATCTCAGCAATGTCACTGCTATCCCCAAGATACACTATCAAATACCTGTAATTATTTATGCATATGGTTATTCTTTACAACGCTATTTGTGATAGAAAACCTGCAGACATAATCCACATTGCTATCATTAGGGAACTGATTTAATAACTAGAATACTATACAGCCATAAAATGAATGTGGAAGATCCATTTATACTGATATGGAGCGATTTTCCTGAGTGATTATTAGTTATGAAGAGTATATCTAGTATGCTACATTTTGTGTATAGAAATATAAGTATAGGGCTTCCCTGGTGGCGCAGTGGTTGAGAATCTGCCTGCCAATGCAGGGGACACGGGTTCGAGCCCTGGTCTGGGAAGATCCCACACTCCGCGGAGCAACTAGGCCCGTGAGCCACAACTACTGAGCCTGCGCGTCTGGGAGCTTGTGCTCCGCAACAAGAGAGGCCGCGACAGTGAGAGGCCCGCACACCGCGATGAAGAGTGGCCCGCTCGCCGCAACTAGAAAAAGCCCTTGCACAGAAACG
The DNA here is from genome assembly GCF_949987535.1 of Balaenoptera acutorostrata. Classification (NCBI taxonomy): domain Eukaryota; kingdom Metazoa; phylum Chordata; class Mammalia; order Artiodactyla; family Balaenopteridae; genus Balaenoptera; species Balaenoptera acutorostrata. The sequence goes on from NC_080085.1 coordinate 38,444,320, forward strand.
AAGACCCAACACAGCCAAAAATAAATAAATAAATAAATAAATAAATAAAAATTTTTAAAAAAATAAGTATACATATATGTTTATATTTCCAACCTTGCCCCCCAAAAATGATTGTAACAGTAAGCCAAAAACCAATAAAAATGGTTATCTGTAGTTAAAACACATGGTAAGTGGGAAAGTAAAGAAACTAATGCTTGACAAGAGTAGTGTTATTCTCCCCATTCCATCTGTGGATGAGACATCTGAAGCTTAGAAATCTGAAGTAGAATGAACAAGGAAACAAAGCTAGTAAGTGACACAATAGGATTCAAATCCAGTTCTGTTGATTTCAGAGATCATCTTCTTAACCACTACATTATGTATTGTCATTAAATACAAACTGACACCACCTCGCCTGTCTGAAATTGATGTGCCGGCGTTCTGTAGTCTCTCCAGAATGCAGCTGAGTGCAGTAAGAAAAAAAGTAAAAGGATGCAACATGCCACTTAAAACATATGTACTTTACTCAGGAAATGTTATTAAGTTCTCCTTCAATATACATTTACTTTACTTACTATGCTAACTTGCTTGGTTATCTGAACACCAAGTTTACAAAACAGGAGGTAATGAGAAGCATCTATGGAAGGTAATTGGCAGAGGCATGAGAACCGACAGCTTGAAAGTCCACAAGAAAACTAATAAAAATAATAGGTTAAAAAATGTTAACTCAAGTTCTAAGGACCTTTAGTATGCAGTAAAGGAGCTCTGATTATCGCAAAACCATAGCATGCAATTATGGTTGATATGTAATGAAGCTCTTATGTCATCAAGAAAATGTATAATTATGTTCAACATATTTTATACAATAGTAAAGAAAGATTGCTATCCTAAATTGATAAAGTAAAATAACATCTGGTGTTTAAAGCAAAAAAAAAAAAAAAAAAATTAACACTTTCCTGAATATGTCTTACTATATAGTTTTGAATTTGGATTTATACTTGTTTTACATGTTTAAATATAAAATTAAATACAAAGGGAAAATCAATATCTAAAATTTTTTAATAATTTAAAACAACCAAACTGCATATCAAGTTGGTGACAAAATAATACAGAAAACAATTATTTTAACTGACTTTAGAACCTGGTACTTTAACAGCACATACTTAGTGGAATATAGTCTCAAAAAAAATAGAGCCACAAAGAAATCTCAAAATTAATTCATTAGGAAAATTGTTAGTAACAGTATCAGTGTTATTTTGAATCTATTTGGAGGGGGGAGGGGTTGTGTTTTTTGTTTTTTGTTTTTTGTTTTTTACTTTGCCCTCGCGGCTTGAGAGATCTCAGTTCCCCAACCAGGGACTGAACCCGGGCCACAGCAGTGAAAGCGCTGAATCCTAACCACTAGACCACCAGGAGCTCCCTGAATTTATTTTTAATAGTGTAAGTAATGCAAATTATTAAGTATGGGAATATAGTTAGGAACCAATGTTTCCCATGTAAGAGAAAAGAGATTCAGGTATAAAATCAAATAATTTAAATTAAAAATATAATATTAAATTTGAATTAAAATTCTTAACATGAAGTCATTATTTCTTTTCTTTTTTAAGATACATATGCCTTAGCATTTCTCTACTAGAAGCAGTGACAAGTCAATAGCAGTGAACACAACTACACCCAGATTGTGGTCTTTAAATATCATATTTCACCAAAAGAAATGAGCTCTCCTTAGAGTCTATTTCCAAGTTTGGGTCCAAAAACATACAAACATCTTGTTGTGCCATCAGAGACTAAAAGGCTGTGACAAAAAGAGCTCAGAGCCAACGTGAAGATAATATCATTGGCCAAAGATGGGGTAATTTGAGCATCAAATTGACTAATGAATAATGAACACAACTGATAGAGCATGCTGAATTTATTAAATATTATAAATCTCTAATATTTTAAAATAAAACAGAAAGAGAAAAATACCATGATTGAACAAAAATGAAAGAAACAAGGGCATAAACTTTTTATCAGAATTGACAAATAAGCATTTACCTTGCCTTTCCTCTATGAACCATTTATTAGAGTAACCAGTTAGAAAATAAGCACTTGGCAATCCCTAATAAAACAATTGATTCTTGAATGAGTTATCACTGAATGAAACCATTAGATGAAAGTTTGAGTGGGAAATTGACAATGGAGGGAGATGGCTGTTGACAGCTAAACTCACTGACCAACTGTAGCCTCACTGACAGTAAAACAATCAACACTATGCATCTTCTGAGGTGATATGCTATGTCAAGCACATAGCCTCACCTATAAAAGTTTTACTAACAACATTGAAGCTGAACTAATCAAGCCTCTAGTACTAACCCCAACTTACCAAAAGTGTAAGCAATATAGAGGAACAAGTTAAGTGACACTGCATGGAGCAAACTGCCAAATTGATAATATGGGCCCTTCTGTAAGAACATGGGACTGACTTCTGCAACCAGAACACGGGCAGGAAAAATTGGGAAAGGAAAAACGTAAGGGAGGACTCACTTACATTAAAGGAAACCTAAGGGAAATAGCAGCCTATGGTAATGCATGAACATTGCTTAGATACTGTTTCAAATAAGTCAATGTAAAAGGATACGTTGGGATCATTTGGATATGGACTGTGTATTAGTTGACACCAAAGAATTATTTTTATTGTTAATTTCGGTAGATGTGTTAATGGTATTTTGGTTACTTAAGAAAATGTCCCTAATTTTTAAAGATGTATACTATGGTGCAGAAATAAAAATGACATCATATCTGGGATTTGTTTCAAACTACTTCAGAAAAGGCAAAAACAAACAAAAAATAATTAGATAAAGTGAATATAGCAAAATCTTGGTAACTGTTCAATCAAGGTAAAGGGAATATAGGGATTCATTGTGTTATTCTATATACTTTTATGTATTTTTGAAATTTTTTATTTTAGACTTTTAAAATATTTAATTCCCCACAGGAAAGTAAGCAAAAGCAACATTTTTCAGGACTTTGATCATAATATTAAATCAGAGGAGGTTCAAAACAGTCACAGAGGTCAAAGTTCCCTACTGTTTAAGCACCACTTATAAAGCAGGTGGCAGTTAAAGTAAAATTATATGGAACAGTTTTATGAAAAACAGTGATTTGTAGGATAATCTCCTTTCTATAAAATTAGGTCTGTTCACCCACCTATCTGTTTGACTATTCATCTTTACACACTGAGGTTTTGATGATTTTCTGGCATTGGTTTAATAATAATTATGAAATTTTTTGAGTGTGGGATTTGGGGTGTTTTTTTCTGTTTTTTCTCAAATTCTGTACCATAGTCACAATGCTAGAGTCATTATTGTTTTTAAAATTGCTAGTTGTGAGCCACTAAGATGACTTTGTAATCCACTAATGAGGCACAATCCACAATTTGAAAAACACTGCCTTACGGGACCTGAAAAGATACTTAACTCCTGAAATGATGAAGTAAATAATCTAATTGGAAAAAATAAATATTGAATTTGGGATACACATTACAAGAGATACGTGCTTTAAGATAAATGAATATTCCAGATTAGTGTCACAAGAAGGGCAAAAATCACTATAAATAAGTGGTCAGCAATAGCTTAATGGTGTAGAAGAGTCAAGGGATATGGGTAACATATACATGAACAAAAAGAGATGGAGATTAATATTTCTGGTAGAGTTAGGAAGGGGAACTGCATGAACAGGGACATGAAGAAATGTAAATGATGTGAATTTGGATAGTGATATAAACCTGTTTGGTGTGGAGTCACATAAAAGATAATGAAGGACTTATCTTTTTTTATCACCTCATATATGGACATATTATTCCTAGATTTGTCAAGTTCCTCCAATATGCTTGAATGAGGATTTTACTTAGTCCCCAAACTCAAACAATAATGATAACCTTCTACTAATTTTTCTGGAATACATTTATGATGAAAAGAAAAGATCATCTTTACATATATGAAGGGCATTGGGACTTTTTCATTATTGGCTTCCTGGGAAGTTCAGATACATTCTGCAGTCCCATATCCTTAACAGAAGGTTTAAAGGTGACTGTACATTTTGCACACACTGCTCATAAACTGACTTGATTCACAGTGGTACTTATTAATAACCGTTATCCTAGGAGGATGACTCTGTGTCCCTAGTATGAACACTAGAGGCCTCAAGATTTCTTTCTAGTAATAATATCATAGCTGAGATTTCCATGCTTAGAACTACATCATGCATCTTAGAAAAATACTCGCTTTACCCTCATGGACCTCCTGAAAGGAGCCAATATCGTTCTAATGTAAATAAAGCAAATTTAACACTTGTGCATTTTAAGGAAGTATTAACAAAGGTAATCGATTTTTAAAAAACGAATCTGCTCTTTTTTCTTCCTTAATTGAATTAAACACTACGCCTATGCAAATTTATTGATAGATCCCAGGAAGGATTTCAGGAGCCCTAGAGTACTTTCTGGTCAATTATATCTATACATCCTTTAAACCTAGAGGATACATCATCTTCTGCAACATATGGAAATGGCAGAATGTTAGAGAAAACAGTTAAAATAATACATGGGCTGAGCGACTATACATATTTTAAAACAAATTCTCTACATAAAATTATGAAAATAACATCCTTTTCTCCTATAGTATTGCATAAATGAAATGAATGAGATATTCTGATGATGGAGGCAGATAAAGATTTTAATGTTATAAAGAAAATAATCATTCAAAACTAGTATTCTGGGCTTCCCTGGTGGTACAGTGGTTGAGAATCTGCCTGCCAATGCAGGGGACACGGGTTCGAGCCCTGGTCTGGGAAGATCCCACATGCCGCGGAGCAACTAGGCCCGTGAGCCACAACTACTGAGCCTGCGTGTCTGGAGCCTGTGCTCCGCAACAAGAGAGGCCGCAACAGTGAAAGGCCCACGCGCCGCGATGAAGAGTGGCCCCCGCTCGCCACAACTAGAGAAAGCCCTCACACAGAAACGAAGACCCAACACAGCCAAAAATAAATAAATAAATAAATAAATTTATTTTAAAAAAAAACTAGTATTCTTACCTTGGTGATTTAAACAAAAATAATAAAAGAAAAATAATCAATGCAAATAAAATATTGTGTGGAAGTACACCAAAAAAGAAAAAGGTAATTTTCCCTTCCCTGAATGAAAAATGTTTTTACAGGTTATATTCTCTTCCTAACTTTTCATTGATCTGGCATTTCATCTCACTTCAGAGTAGAATATGCCAGATTTACTTTTATGCTTACAGTGATAAAAACATTCCCTTTTTACTTTATTGTGAAAAATGTTAGAAGAAAACATTAGGACATAGAAAAATCACAGCCATTTATTTTGTTCAACAGTAATTTACTAACCACCAACCTTCAAGGATCAAACAGCCTAGAGAAAGAGACCGAGTCATCAGGCCCACACAATCCCATGTGATAAGAGACCAAGTCATCAGGCCCACACAATCCCATGTGATATAAGTGCTACCAGGGTTTAAATACAGGTTATTCTCCAACATATGATCAAGACGTCTATCTAGTATACAAGGAAAACCGTAATTAGAAAAGATACATGCACCCCAATGTTCACAGCAGCACTATTTACAATAGCCAGGACATGGAAGCAACATAAATGTCCATAGCCAGAGGAATGGATAAAGAAGATGTAGTACATATATACAATGGAATATTACTCAGCCATGAAAAAGAATGAAATAATGCCATCTGCAGCAATATGGATGGACCTAGAGATTGTCATACTGAGTGAAGTAAGTCAGACAGAGAAAGACAGCTATCATATGATATCACTCATAAGTGGAATCTAAAAAAATGGTACAAATGAACTTATTTATAAAACAGAAATAGAACCACAGATGTAAGAAACAACCTTATGGTCACCAAGGAGGAAAGGAGGGGAGGAATAAATTGGGAGATTGGGATTGACATATACACACTACTATATATAAAATAGATAACTAATAAGGACCTACTATATAGCACAGGGAACTCTAGTCAATACTCTGTGATGACATATATGGAAAAGAATCTAAAAAGAGTGGATATATGTATATGTATATCTGATTCACTTTGTTGTACAGCAGAAAGTAACACAACATTATAAATTAACTATACCGCACTTTAAAAAATCAAGAAGAATTCATGTATTACATATATTGTCTCTAATCCACAGTGTATCTATTTGGTTTTTTTAAATTTCTCTCAGCAAAGTTTTCTAGATATCATAATACAAATCTTGAACATACTTTATTAAAATTATTCCTGAGTATTTTTGATGCTATTATAAATTCATTTTAACATGTCATTTTGTGATTGTTCATTCTTAGTATATAACTGATGTTTGGAAATTGACCTTGTAGTCTTTGATCTTGTTAAACTCATTTATTAACTCTAGTGTGTTATTTTGTAGATTATTTGGTATTTTATTTGTAGATGATCATGTCACATAAGAATAAAAGGAATTTTGTTTCTTTCTTTCCAACCTGTGTGCATTTCATTTCTTTTTCCTGCATTATTATACTGGCTAGATTCTCCAGCACAATGCTGAATAATTGGAGTGAGAACAGACATTCTTGCCTCATTTCTAATCAGTAAGTGAAACTGTTCAGTCAATCACCACTAACTATTATGTTAGCTGTGTTTTGCAGATGCTCTTCATCAGGTTGTGAGAAGTTCCCAGATATTTTTAGTTTGCAGAGATTTTTTACTTTGAACAAATGTTGAATTTTTGTCAAATATTCTTTCTGCATCTAAGATAACTTTTTTTCTTTTTCCACTGTTAATATGGTGAATTACATTGATAGATTTTTTTAATGTTAACAAATTTGCATTCCTAGGGTATGACCCAGTTGGTCATGATGCATTACCCTTTCAAAATATTGATGATTTTATTCTATAATACCTTGTTAAAGATTTTTGGTTCTATGTTTATAAAGGACACGCATCTATAGTTTGTTTTGATTGTAATATCTTTGTGTTTGGTATCAGGTCAACATCAGCCTTACAAAATTATCTGGGAAGTTTTCCTCCACTTCTATTTTCAAGACACCCTTGTATAGAGTTGGTATTATTTCATCTTTTAATGTTTGGTAGAATTCAACAGAAGAGCCATCTAGGTCTGGCTTTTTTTTTTTTTTTTGCTTTGCTTTTTTTTGGGGGGGAAAGATATTTCACTGCAAATTCAATTTCCTTAATATATATATATGGATATTCGAGTTAACTACTTCTTCCTAAGTGAGCTTTGATAGTGTGTGGTTTCTAAGGAATGTGTTTACTTCATCTAAATCATCCAATTTGTTAGCATGAAGTTATTAATAATACTCATTTACTATTCGTGTAATGTCTATAAGATCTACAGTGATGCCCCTCTTGTTCCTGATATTAGTAATTTGTGTATTATTTTCTTTTTTCTTGACACATCTGTCTAAATGTTTATCATATTGACATTTTCCCCCTCACCAAAAGACACCTTTTGGTTTCACTGATTTCTCTATTGTCTTTTTGTCTTCTCTTTTATTAATTTCTGCTCTTATAATTATTTCCTTCCTTCTGCTTGCTTTGGGCTTAATTTGCTCTTCCTTTTCTAGTTTCTTAAGACAGAAACTTACATGGCTTTAGCCATGAACCACAAATTTTGATAACGTTGTTTTAAATTCTTTTAATTAAAATTTCCATCTATTCATGCATGTTGTCCACCTTTTTGCACTAGATACTTTAACTTATTAATCAAGGTTATTTAAAATTTCCTATAAGTTCCAACATTGGTATCATCTCTAGGTCTGGTTCTTTTTACTACTTTATTTCCTGACCATAGGTCAGTTTTACTCTCTTTTGTGTACATTTCCTAATTTTTGTTTGGATACTGGACACTGTGCAGAGACTGAGGTAAATGATACTTACAACTAGAAATGAGCTCACCTCTCCTCTGTCAGGCTGTTAGTGTGGAGCAGTTTGAATAAATCTAGTTAGTAACTGAGCTGGGTTTAGATTTTATTAGTTATATTCAGTGCATCACAGAATTCAGATTCCTCCAGGAGTGGCTGCTGTTACTTTTACTTAATGTGGGCTCTTGGATACCAGGGTATTTTGTCCATGTTCTCCTGCTTCACCCTCGGCTTTTGAAAGGCCCTGCACACCTGTATCACATGGGTTCTCTCTACATGGTCTTGCCCCTCCTCCAGAGAAAAGCAGATTGCCATTACTTGTTACTTGATGTGAAGCTCATCATGGGAGCTAGGGGAGGGGGCAATTCTCAGTTCTCCTCAGCCAGCCTCAGTCTTGGGCTACGTATACCTGGAAAATTGGAGTGGGGATTTCTCAGCATTCTGGCCTTTCCTACCCCTATAGCAACCAAACTATTGTATCTATAGAGGACCTTGGATGAGATAGGGTTTCTTGCCCAGGGGTAGGCTTTTGATTTTACTTTTCCCTCAACAAGAGCATATTTTTCTTGTATCAGTGGTGAGAGGGTTTCCCTTCCCTTCCCTAAGTGACAGATTGCTGTTCCTTGTTATTTGGTGCAAGGCTCATGGTGTGGTTACGGTTATGGCAGGTTTCCTGCGCCTCTCACAATGGCAGTTTACTCTTGCTCATAACTGGGGAAAGGAGGGTTTTCTACCTCTTTCCCGGGAACAAATGGTTTTTGCTTCTATTTCTCCCCCCAAAGCAATGGATCTTTCCCTGGACCTTGGGTAAAAGCTGATTCCCTGCCCTTCCACCAAAGTTTAAGGTGTTTGCTTCATATGAGAGAAGGGTCTAGGAGTTGGGCGGTGTTTCATGCCTATGCTCTCAGGGTCTCCTGCTCTCTCCCCAGTCTTTCTCATAGGTGCTTGGCAGAGGCCCATGGAAAAGAGATTAGGAAGGAACGGGGCTCTGCGACAGTCTATACTGTCCCACAGTTGCTCTTGAGGAATTTGTTAAAATTTTAGCTGTCTTCTCACTTGCTTTTTTTGTAGGACACCTCTTCTTTTTATCCTCTGCCAGGGTGAAACAGTTTGTATGTATCTCTTTCCTTGGTGAGGCCTGTTACCCTTTGGAATTTATTTTACTTGCTCACTCATTGCATTGAGACGTTCAACTGTATGATAAGCACAGGAAAAGATAAGATTCTGTAGATTATCTTGTTATTGTTGTCTTTTTTTTTCTATTACAGTGGGAGAGGCTTTCTAGATCCTTAGCACTGTCATGGCATCTTTAGATGAAACAAAATGATAAAGTAAGGCTACTCCTTCATATACACTACTTGTCCTCAAATATCCCCCCAAAAGTCTCTCTGAATGGGGAGTAATCATTGAAGTTAAAACATGGAATGGAAATATCACTAAAATATCCGTGTCTTGGGAAGTAAAATACATTGATAGGAATTAAGATATTTTTTAATGCAGAAAGCAAAACTCTGAGCAAATAGGACTTAGGAATATTAAAGTTTGTATATGGCAGGGTCAGAAGAGGTCAAATGGAAACACCTTGGGTAGCCCTTAGTGCAGTGATGATCCACAAAAGAATGGAATGCACTTTAAGGTAGAGCGACGCAATGGGGCATTTTTCATCCTTCCTCTGCTCCTCCTTGTTCCCTAACCTCCGTAACTCCCTCAATCACAAAAGCAACTTGAATAAATATAGGAAGAAGGAATCACATACATTCATTGAAGTCTTGCCCTCAGAACATTCTTATGGCCACTGTGGAGTAAATCAGATCTCACTTTCAAAACCGATGTTCCCTATGAACACAACATTGTGCTCTAAGCCAGTGAATATATCAGGTAGAGAGATTCTGCTCTATTCTAAACTGTAGGATATTTATTCTTTTCTGACATTAATTTTTCTTACTGAACAGATGATTCTTTATATCCATTAAAAGTTGTCTGGGGCTTCCCTGGTGGCGCAGTGGTTGAGAATCTGCCTACCAATGCAGGGGACACGGGTTCAAGCCCCAGTCTGGGAAGATCCCACATGCCGTGGAGCAACTGGGCCCGTGAGCCACAACTACTGAGCCTGCGCATCTGGAGCCTGTGCTCCGCAACAAGAGAGGCCGCGACAGTGAGAGGTCTGCGCACCGCGATGAAGAGTGGCCCCCCGCTTGCCGCAACTAGAGAAAGCCCTCGCACAGAAACGAAGACCCAACACAGCCAAAAATAAATAAATAAATAAATTAATTAATTAATTTTAAAAAAAGTTGTCTGTAAAATAGCCCTGTCTCAGCAGTTGAACTATTTGTCTAATGGTGCAATTGAGGAGGCATTGGAAGCAAGAATAGCTCCAAGGTGTTACTGAGGGAGCAGTGAAAGGAAAGCTTTTGATAATAGAAGTTTTGATAAATTAGACCAACCTTCTTACTGAAAAATACTAAAAACAAAGCAAAACAAAAAACTAGGCAAAATATAAGTAAACAAACAAACAAGCAGACAACAAACATTTAAGAAGCATAAAACACTAACAAGATATGAAGGCGTTACTGAGCCAAGACAAGGAAAGGACTAGAGATCAGAGAGAGCGCCTGAATTGTGACCCAATAATTCCACTCCTAGGAGTACACCATACATGTATGTGTGCTTATTATGTGCATCAGGACACATGTACAAGAAAGGTAATAGGTGAACAGTTTATGGTTGCAGAAAACTGGAAACAGCTCTATTGTCCATCAACAGAAGAATGGATAAATAAACTGTGGTCTAGTTATATAATGAAAGAAGGCACAGCAATTGAAATGGTGTAACTACAGCTAAAATGCACTGCTACACTGGTTAATGCTTAACAATGGACTCTCTGAAAGAAAAGGCTTTGATTTGTTGCATTTTCCAATTTTCATGGTGCAAATGCTCTTACCTTGGCTAAATTCACATTCCCAATGTAATGTCATTGGGCATAGGATTGAGGAGAGATGCATACAATCAGCTCTCATGAGCTGGTAAGCACCAGCTCAAGTACACTACTGGCTAAATGCAACAATATGGATGAATGTGACACATTTTAATGTTGAGTGTAAAAATCAAGAAAGAAAAAAATACGTGTAGTATAATTCTACTAATATAAAAACAGGCAAAAACAGGCAAAACTAAAGAGTAAATCTATTTTTTTAAAGTGAAAAATATATATGGGTGATAAAACTCTAAAGGGAAGGAACAAAGAAACACTAAAAGAGACAGGCTATTAGTTCACCTGTGTGTAGGGCTGGGGTGGAAGAATAGATTATGATCTGGAAGCAGCACACAGGAAGCTTCTGGCAAGTTTCTATTTCTTGACCTGTGGAGTGTTTACACAGTGTTTGTTTTACAGCAAGTTGTTAAGCCATATATTTAGGTTTTATGCAATTTTCTCTCTTATATTGTACAATCTTTTTAAATGATGAAAGGCATTCTTTCGTCAAAGAGGTGCTATAAAGATCCAAGGAACTTTTCTAAACGCTATCAGGAGGGCTAGAACTGACTCTCATGATTTAAGTCACTTAAGGGATCCTCTCAGCTAAATTTCCTCAGATTCCCACAAGGTACATGAAAACTGCCAAAGTCAATGGTAAATTTCTTATAAAACAAAAAGAAACAGAAAACAAAAGTTAAAACATCATATTTATTTCCAGAGTTAGATGTTATAACATAGATACGTTTTTACTTTGTATTTTTGTCTCAACTATAGGGGGAAAAAAACCACCTCTTCTATCATTATTCAAAACTTATTTTTATTCTTTTTTTCATAAGTAAAAGGAAAATTTTCTACAGGTAGCAAAAACAATTCAAATAATACAAAATATTCTAAAAATGAAAATTGAAATGTATCCCCTCAAGCCCTACTCCATCACTGTCTATCCGATTACTTAGCTTGTTAAGGAACTTAATACTATCTCAAATGATCATATTGGTGTTCCCATTTCGACTATCTTTCTCACCAGGTATAAGTACCATGAGGGATGGGGTTAGGCCAGCTCATTCACCACTGTATCATTAGTGCTTAGAATAGAATACTGATAGATCACAGTTGATCTTCAATAAGCTCTTCTGGAAAGAAAATAGGAATGAGTGGAAAACTCATCTAAGCGATCATTTCATATCAGCACATACACATCTACCTCATTCTCTTAATGCTGTGAAATATTCCACCATGTGTTGTTTCCAGACTTTTTCTTTAAGAATTGATGCTGCAGTGGACGTGTTTAGGATATTTCTGAGATTTTATGTAGAGTAAATCTGGTGCTGGGGTGCTGGAATTGTTCAATCAAAGGATAAATGCATTTAAAATGTTGATAAACACTGTTAAATTGCCCTACAATAAGTTACACAAATGTATACTACACCAGCAAATGATGAGAATGACTAATTCCCAACACTTCAAAAGGTTGAGAAAAATCCAACATTGGCAACCTGATAAATGAAAAAGTTGTTTTGTTGTTCTTTTCAATTTATGACTGAGATTAAATATCTTTTCATATGTTGATTGGTCATTTGTATTTCTTTTACCATCATATGCTTCTTTATATTATTTGCTCATTTTTCAATAGAACAATTCATATTTTTCTCTTGTTAGAACTTCTTATGTGTTAATGAAGTAGGTCCTTTAGCTAGTATACATACAACTCCTCCCCAGTTTTTATTTGCCTTTATTTTTTTCACATTTAAGAATTTATTGTGACAAAATAATCAGAAATGCTAGCAAAGATTCACGCAGAAAGATAACAATCTTGAAATAAATTAGATTAAAAATCAACCAACAGTTGAGTGGTATATTTCTGGCACATCTGCGTAGATAATGCTATGAAACCACTAAGACATTTACATGCTTGAAGATTCAATGATAATTATTTGACTTTATTTTCCAGAGTATCAGTTTTTATGTGGTCAAGTTTATTAGTCTTTTACTTCGTCTTGTGTGTGTGTGTGTGTGTGTGTGTGTGTGTGTGTGTGTGAGAGAGAGAGAGAGATATGCTTAGAAAAGTATTCCCAAGATTATTTATATTTCATTCTAGTGTTCTTTAAAATTTTATGCGTATAAAATGTGATAGATCAGAAATGAATATTTTTCTAAGACATGACATAGGGAATCCAATTTTATGCTTTTGGAAATGGATAGCCAAATAAACTACCACTATCACTTGACTAATACAGTATTACCCCACAGACTTGAAGTGTCATTGTCATCAGCTATTAATACTCATATTTATTTAGGTCTATTTCTAGGTTCTTTATTCTGTTCTTTTGAGTTGTTTATCTATTATTTTTGTGAGTTTTAATTATAGAACATTTATATTATGTTTTAACATTTGGTGCATCTTATCCTCTCTTTTTATTTCTCTTTATCCCTATTCTCTTGACTTATATCACGTGTTTATATTTCCAGACTATTAAGAGTTTCATTTTATAATACTGAAATTATAATTAGAATCACATTGAATTTATATTTCCATTCAAGAATGATGCGTGCCTTTCCATCTGCACAAATGTTTATTTAAATCCTTCTGTAGAATTTCTAAATTTTCTTTTTACAAACCTTATGCATATTTTTGTTTGGCTTATTCTTGGGTAATATAATTGTTTTGTTGTATGTTGAATCTTTCCTTATATATTTTGTTTATTATTTTGTAGGTAAGAATATTGGGGGATGATAGAGAAGATGGCGGAAGAGTAAGACGCGGAGATCACATTCCTTCCCACAGATACAGTAGAAATACACCTACACGTGGAACTGCTCCTACAGAACACCCACTGAACGCTGGCAGAAAACGTCCGACCTCCAAAAAGGCAAGAAACTCCCCCCGTACTTGGGTAGGGCAAAAGAAAAAAGAAATAACAGAGACAAAAGAATAGGGACGGCACCTGCACCAGTGGGAGGGAGCTGTGAAGGAGGAAAGGTTTCCACGCACTAGGAAGCCCCTTCGCGGGCGGAGACTGCGGGTGGCGGAGGGGGGAAGCTTTGGAGCCACGGAGGAGAGCGCAGCCACAGGGGTGCGGAGGGCAAAGCGGAGAGGTTCCCGCACAGAGGCTCGGCGCCGAGCAGCACTCACCAGCCCGAGAGGCTTGTCTGCTCAGCCGCCGGGGCGGGCGGGGCTGGGAGCTGAGGCTCGGCTTCAGTCAGATCGCAGGGAGAGGACTGGGGCTGGCAGCGTGAACACAGCCTGAAGGGTTTAGTGCACCACAGGTAGCCGGAAGTGAGTCCGGGAAAAAGTCTGCAGCTGCCGAAGAGGCAAGAGACTTTTTCTTGCCTCTTTGTTTCGCGGCGGGCAAGGAGAGGGGATTCAGAGCGCCGTCTAAACGAACTCCAGAGAAGGGCGCGAGCCGCGGCGATCAGCGCGGACCCCAGAGACGGGCGTGAGACGCTGGGGCTGCTGCTGCCGCCTCCAAAAAGCCTGTGTGTGAGCACAGGTCACTCTCCACACCGCCCCTCCCGGTAGCCTGTGCAGCCCGCCACTGCCAGGGTCCCGGGATCCGGGGACAACATCCCCGGGAGAACGCACTGCGCGCCTCAGGCTGGTGCAACGTCACGCCGGCCTCTGACGCTGCAGGCTCGCCTCGCCTCCTCTGTACCCCTCCCTCCCCGCGGCCTGGGTGAGCCAGAGCCCCCGAAGCAGCTGCTCCTTTAACCCCGTCCTGTCTGGGTGGGGAACAGACGCCCTCAGGCGACCTACACGCAGAGGCGGGTCCAAATCCAAAGCTGAACCCCAGGAGCTGTGCGAACAGGGAAGAGAAGGGGAAATCTCTCCCAGCAGCCTCAGAAGCAGCGGATTAAAGCTCCACAAACAACTTGATGTACCTGCATCTGTGGAATACCTGAATAGACAACGAATCACCCCAAATTCAGGAGGTGGACTTTGGGAGCAGGAGATATTAATTTTTCCCCTTTTCCTTTTTTTTGTGAGTGTATATGTATATGCTTCTGGGTGAGATTTTGTCTGTATAGCTTTGCTTTACAATAGCTTTATTTTACTTCACTATATTATAGCCTCTTTCTTTCTTTCTTTCTATTTTTTCTCCCTTTTACTCTGAGCCGTGTGGACGAAAGGCTCTTGGTGCTCCAGCCAGGCATCAGGGCCGTGCCTCTGAGGGGGGAGAGCCAACTTCAGGACACTGGTCCACAAGAGACCTCCCAGCTCCACGTAATACCAAACGGCAAAAATCTCCCAGAGATCTCCATCTCAACATCAAGACCCAGCTTCACTCGACGACCAGCAAGCTACAGTGCTGGACACCCTATGCCAAACAACTAGCTAGACAGGAACACAACCCCATCCATTGGCAGAGAGGCTGCCTAAAATCATAATAAGGCCACAGACACCACAAAATACACCACCAGACGTGGACGTGCCCACCAGAAAGACAAGATCTAGCCTCATCCACCAGAACTCAGGCACTAGTTCCCTCCACCAGGAAGCCTACACAACCCACTGAACCAACCTTAGCCACTGGGGACAGATACCAAAAACAACGGGAACTACGAACCTGCAGCCTGTGAAAAGGAGACCCCAAACACAGTAAGATAGGCAAAATGAGACGACAGAAAAACACACAGCAGATGAAGGAGCAGGCTCAAAACACACTGGACTTAACAAATGAAGAGGAAATAGGTAGTCTACCTGAAAAAGAATTCAGAATAATGATAGTAAGGATGATCCAAAATCTTGGAAAGAGAATAGACAAAATGCAAGAAACATTTAACAAGGATGTAGAAGAACTAAAGAGGAACCAAGCAATGATGAAAAACACAATAAATGAAATTAAAAATACTCTAGATGGGATCAATAGTAGAATAACTGAGGCAGAAGAAAGGGTAAGTGACCTGGAAGATAAAATGGTGGAAATAACTACTACAGAGCAGGATAAAGAAAAAAGAATGAAAAGAACTGAGGACAGTCTCAGGGACCTCTGGGACAACATTAAACGTGCCAACATTCGAATTATAGGGGTACCAGAAGAAGAAGAGAAAAAGAAAGGGACTGAGAAAATTTTTGAAGAGATTATAGTTGAAAACTTCCCTAATATGGGAAAGGAAATAGTTAATCAAGTCCTGGAAGCACAGAGAGTCCCATACAGGATAAACCCAAGGAGGAACACGCCAAGACACATATTAATCAAACTGTCAAAAATTAAATATAAGGAAAACATATTAAAGGCAGCAAGGGAAAAAAAACAAATAACACACAAGGGAATCCCCATAAGGTTAACATCTGATCTCTCAGCAGAAACTCTGCAAGCCAGAAGGGAGTGGCAGGATATACTTAAAGTCATGAAGGAGAAAAACCTACAACCAAGATTACTCTACCCAGCAAGGATCTCATTCAGATTCGATGGAGAAATTAAAACCTTTACAGACAAGCAAAAGCTGAGAGAGTTCAGCACCACCAAACCAGCTTTACAACAAATGCTAAAGGAAATTCTCTAGGCAAGAAACACAAGAGAAGGAAAACACCTACAATAACAAACCCAATACATTTAAGAAAATGGGAATAGGAACATACATATCGATAATTACCTTGAATGTAAATGGATTAAATGCTCCCACCAAAAGACACAGGCTGGCTGAATGGATACAAAAACAAGACCCATACATATGCTGTCTACAAGAGACCCACTTCAGACCTAGGGACACATACAGACTGAAAGTGAGGGGATGGAAAAAGATATTCCATGCAAATGGAAATCAAAAGAAAGCTGGAGTAGCAATTCTCATATCAGACAAAATAGACTTTAAAATAAAGACTATTACAAGAGACAAAGAAGGACACTATATAATGATCAAGGGATCGATCCAAGAGGAAGGTATAACAATTGTAAATATTTATGCACCCAACATAGGAGCACCTCAATACATAAGGCAAATACTAACAGCCATGAAAGGGGAAATTGACAGCAACACAATCATAGTAGGGGACTTTAACACCCCACTTTCACCAATGGACAGATCATCCAAAATGAAAATAAATAAGGAAACACAAGCTTTAAATGATACATTAAACAAGATGGACTTAATTGATATTTATAGGACATTCCACCCAAAAACAACAGAATACACATTTTTCTCAAGTGCTCATGGAACACTCTCCAGGATAGATCATATCTTGGGTCACAAATCAAGCCTTGGTAAATTTAAGAAAATTGAAATCGTATCAAGTATCTTTTCCGACCACAACGCTATGAGACTAGATATCAATTACAGGAAAAGATCTGTAAAAAATACAAACACATGGAGGCTACACAATACATTACTTAATAACGAAGTGATTACTGAAGAAATCAAAGGGGAAATCAAAAAATACCTAGAAACAAATGACAATGGAGACACGACGACCCAAAACCTATGGGACACAGCAAAAGCAGTGCTAAGAGGGAAGTTTATAGCAATACAAGCCTACCTCAAGAAACAGGCAACATCTCGAATAAACAACCTAACCTTGCACCTAAAGCAATTAGAGAAAGAAGAACAAAAAAACCCCAAAGCCAGCAGAAGGAAAGAAATTATAAAGATCAGGTCAGAAATAAATGAAAAAGAAATGAAGGAAACAATAGCAAAAATCAATGAAACTAAAAGCTGGTTCTTTGAGAAGATAAACAAAATTGATAAACCATTAGCCAGACTCATCAAGAGAAAAAGGGAGAAGACTCAGATCAATAGAATTAGAAATGAAAAAGGAGAAGTAACCACTGACACTGCAGAAATACAAAAGATCATGAGAGATTACTACAAGCAACTATATGCCAATAAAATGGACAACCTGGAAGAAATGGACAGATTCTTAGAAATGCACAAACTGCCGAGACTGAACCAGGAAGAAATAGAAAATATGAACAGACCAATCACAAGCACTGAAATTGAAACTGTGATTAAAAACCTTCCAAAAAACAAAAGCCCAGGACCAGATGGCTTCACAGGCGAATTCTATCAAACATTTAGAGAAGAGCTAACACCTATCCTTCTCAAACTCTTCCAAAATATTGCAGAGGGAGGAACACTCCCAAACTCATTCTACGAGGCCACCATCACCCTGATACCAAAACCAGACAAAGATGTCACAAAGAAAGAAAACTACAGGCCAATATCACTGATGAACATAGATGCAAAAATCCTCAACAAAATACTAGCAAACAGAATCCAACAGCACATTAAAAGGATCATACACCATGATCAAGTGGGGTTTATCCCAGGAATGCAAGGATTCTTCAATATACGCAAATCAATCAATGTGATACACCATATTAACAAATTGAAGGAGAAAAACCATATGATCATCTCAATAGATGCAGAGAAAGCTTTTGACAAAATTCAACACCCATTTATGATAAAAGCCCTGCAGAAAGTAGGCATAGAGGGAACTTTCCTCAACATAATAAAGGCCATATATGACAAACCCACAGCCAACATTGTCCTCAATGGTGAAAAACTGAAACCATTTCCACTAAGATCAGGAACAAGACAAGGTTGCCCACTCTCACCACTATTATTCAACATAGTTCTGGAAGTCCTAGCCACAGCAATCAGAGAAGACAAAGAAATAAAAGGAATCCAAATCGGAAAAGAAGAAGTAAAGCTGTCACTATTTGCAGATGACATGATACTATACATAGAGAATCCTAAAGATGCTACCAGAAAACTCCTAGAGCTAATCAATGAATTTGGTAAAGTAGCAGGATACAAAATTAATGCACAGAAATCTCTTGCATTTCTATACACTAATGACGAAAAATCTGAAAGTGAAATTAAGAAAACACTCCCATTTACCATTGCAACAAAAAGAATAAAATATCTAGGAATAAACCTACCTAAGGAGACAAAAGACCTGTATGCAGAAAATTATAAGACACTGATGAAAGAAATTAAAGATGATACAAATAGATGGAGAGATATACCATGTTCCTGGATTGGAAGAATCAACATTGTGAAAATGTCTCTACTACCCAAAGCAATCTACAGATTCAATGCAATCCCTATCAAACTACCACTGGCATTTTTCACAGAACTAGAACAAAAAATTTCACAATTCGTATGGAAACACAAAAGACCCCGAATAGCCAAAGCAATCTTGAGAACGAAAAATGGAGCTGGGGGAATCAGGCTCCCTGACTTCAGACTATATTACAAAGCTTCAGTAATCAAGACAGTTTGGTATTGGCACAAAAACAGAAATATAGATCAATGGAACAGGATAGAAAGCCCAGAGATAAACCCACACACATATGGTCAACTTATCTTTGATAAAGGAGCCAAGCATATACAGTGGAGAAAAGACAGCCTCTTCAATAAGTGGTGCTGGGAAAATTGGACAGGAACATGTAAAAGTATGAAATTAGAACACTCCCTGACACCATGCACAAAAATAAACTCAAAATGGATTAAAGACCTAAGTGTAAGGGCAGACACTATCAAACTCTTAGAGGAAAACATAGGCAGAACACTCTATGACATACATCACAGCAAGATTCTTTTTGACCCAGCTCCCAGAGAAATGGAAATAAGAACACAAATAAACAAATGGGACCTAATGAAACTGAAAAGCTTTTGCACAGCAAAGGAAACCATAAACAAGACCAAAAGACAACCCTCAGAATGGGAGAAAATATTTGCAAATGAAGCAACTGACAAAGGATTAATCTCCAAGATTTACAAGCAGCTCATGCAGCTCAATAACAAAAAAACGAACAACCCAATCCAAAAATGGGCAGAAGATCTAAATAGACATTTCTCCAAAGAAGATATACAGATGGCCTACAGACACATGAAAGAATGCTCAACATCATTAATCATCAGAGAAATGCAAATCAAAACTACAATGAGATATCATCTCACACCGGTCAGAATGGCCATCATCAAAAAATCTACAAACAATAAATGCTGGAGAGGGTGTGGAGGAAAGGGAACACTCTTGCAGTGTTGGTGGGAATGTAAATTGATACAGCCACTATGGAGAACAGTATGGAGGTTCCTTAAAAAACTACAAATAGAACTACCATACGACCCAGCAATCCCACTACTGGGCATATACCCTGAGAAAACCATAGGTCAAAAAGAGTCATGTACCAAAATGTTCATTGCAGCTCTATTTACAATAGCCAGGACATGGAAGCAACCTAAATGTCCATCGACAGATGAATGGATAAAGAAGATGTGGCACATATATACAATGGAATATTACTCAGCCATAAAAAGAAATGAAATGGAGGTATTTGTAATGAGGTGGATGGAGTTAGAGTCTGTCATACAGAGTGAAGTAAGTCAGAAAGAGAAAAACAAATACAGTATGCTAACACATATATATGGAATCTAAGGGAAAAAAAAAAAAAGGCCATGAAGAACCTAGTGGCAAGACAGGAATAAAGACACAGACCTACTAGAGAATGGACTTGAGGATATGGGGAGGGGGTGGGGTGAGATGTGACAGGGTAAGAGAGTGTCATGGACATATATACACTACCAAATGTAAAATAGATAGCTAGTGGGAAGCAGCCGCATAGCACAGGGAGATCAGCTCGGTGCTTTGTGACCACCTAGAGGGGTGGGATGGGGAGGGTGGGAGGGAGGGAGATGCAAGAGGGAAGAGAAATGGGAACATATTGTATATGTATAACAGATTCACTTTGTTATAAAGCAGATGCTAACACACTATTGTAAGGCAATTATACTTCAATAAAGATGTTTGAAAAAAAAAAAAAAGAATATTGCTATTTTTAATCATTAATTTTGCAACCATCTTCTGTTATGCAGAAGTAAGAAGTACAAGAAACTAATGATTCAACATATGAAAATGGTCTGTAGAAACTAGATCATAAAGATAATTACTAGATATTAACAAGCCACTCTGTTTAAAACAGTGAAGGCGCATTACCACATTGGATCATAAAGACTATTTCCACCAGCATTTGTGTCCTTCAATGTGAGTATGGTGATGAGGTTAGGACGAACAAAACAAAACAAAAACATAAAATAGGAAAGATTTTCTAGAAATGACCCAACCCTACCTCCCACCTATCAGAGGGATTTTGTCTGAAAAACTTCATCCTTAAAACAGACAGCCATCCCATTTATACCTACAGGCTTCCCAGGTAAACCTCCCCAGTTTCTTCATCTATGCCCCATATGACAGCATTTTCAGGCCTTTCGAATTTTTTTTTATAATTAACTAATTTTTATTATTTATTTATTTTTGGCTGTGTTGGATCTTCGTTGCTGCATGCGGGCTTTCTCTAGTTGCGGCGAGCGGGGGCTACTCTTTGTTGCGGCGCACGGGCTTCTCATTGCAATGGCTTCTCCTGTTGCGGAGCATGGGCTCCAGGCACACAGGCTTCAGTAGTTGTGGCATGCGGGCTCAGTAGTTGTGGCTCGTGGGCTCTAGAGCGCAGGCTCAGTAGCTGTGGTGCACGGGCTTAGTTGCTCCGTGGCACGTGGGATCTTCCCGGACCAGGGCTCAAACCCGTGTCCCCCTGCATTGGCAGGCGGGTTCTTAACCACTGTGCCACCAGGGAAGTCCTGAGACCTTTCGGATTTTTTTTTTTACCATTTCCAGGGGATCCCAAATTTACTCCATCTGGTAGAGAAATTTTCCCAACATTACCTTTGTAGACACTAAAACAATAGCTTTTTTAGTATCCAGGGACTGCAAAAAACTTACATTTCCATACTAATTCAAATCTTAGGGGTCCAATAACCTCTAATTTTGTAGTGAATATTCATGAACATTTGCGCTGTGTTCAGTGTAATGCAATGAGATTTTAAACTTCATTTTTATTCTCCAGTGGGAAGCAGCTTCAGAAATTTAGGAACTAGTCCACCAGAGTGGACACGATTTTTGAGTGACAGTCCTAAATTGCTTGGATGTTTGTCATGTCTGAGTTGAAAAATACAAATGAACGTGTTGCTTGTTCCATAAATCTGGTACAGGAATATCTTATATTTGCATTGAGAAAAGCATCTTTTACTTAAAAAAAAAAAAGTCAGCACAGAATAAGACTAGAGGCCTGCTCTAGGAGAAAACAAAGAAACAACAACAGCAAAAATAAAATCCCTCAGTCTACTATTCATATGTTCCTATTGGTAGTCAGATACTGAAAGTAAATAGATGTGACTGCTCATCTTCAGAAAGATCAAAGAAAATAGCTATTCTTTTTGTGTCAATACCCATCTTTAGATAAAATCTATGAAGTCACTAAAATATCATTACCAGCCTTTCAGTACTTACTGCACAGTGATTATGCAACAAACCTTAAAATATGGGAAACCTTACACGCATTCCAAAGGAAACATAAGGTGATATATCTGAATTGTTTCCTCTAAAAATGTGTTAGTCAAAATATACAAATTAATGTACTGTCATCTATACCTGGAGGAAAAACAAAATCTAAATTCAATATTGGTAAGGAATGATGTCCAAACTAGTTTATAGGTAATGAACACATACATGGCAAAGAGGAGAGAAAATGCCCAAGTGCTCATTTTTTTATACTTGCAAATAATTTTCCTCACTAGTACAGCATAAACTGATCCAAATATAAAAATGACTCATCCTTTCTTGAATGGCAAAAATAGGTCCAATCTTTCCCATGTCATCATTAAATTAATCTGTATATTCACCTTTCTTCAGGATGCTTCCTTGTTTCTTTGTGTAACCACCAAGCTGACTGGACTACTAATTACAGACTCTGTGAACATTCCTGCTAAAATGTTTGCCATTTTCACCTAAAACAGGATGTTAGAGCAAAGTATTTTAACTGTGTCATTAGGTCCGCTAAATACAGATAATAATATTTTGGTTTCTTAACAGTTCTTTACAGTTTACCCATTATTTTCATTCACATTAAGATGGAAGCACGGCAAGAAGAGTCTCCTATAAAGCATGAACATCACCGGTGTCAGTCATGTGAGGAAGACTGCAATAGTAGCCTTATAAAGAGAGCAGAAGTGCCTCCTATTGCTTTTACAGACTCTTTTGGGTCTTAGAGCAGCGGTCCCCAACATTCTTGGTACCAGGGACCAGTTTTGTGGAAGACAGTTTTCCACAGACGGGGCAGGGTGCGGGGGGGATGGTTCAGGCGGTAATGGGAGCGATGGGGAGCAATGGGAAACGGCAGATGAAGCTTCGCTCGCTCGCCCACCACTTACCTCCTGCTGTGCGGTACTGGTCCGCAGCCCGGGGGTTGGGGACCCCTGCCTTAGAGGACGCTCCAAAGCAGAAGGAAAAAGATGGCACCTGACACGTTAAGTAACTTGCCCAAGTAGGGGGAACAAAGATTAAGATAAGTAAGCCTCACTGTATAAGCAATTTGTCCATGGTATGTTTCTCCCAGGGATTACTTTGCCTCTATAGATCTGAATGAAGTCTTGGATCAGGATAGAGTAGTACTTACAAAGACAGACCTTGAAGTCACACTGACTGGGCTGGGATCCTGGCTTGGCACTTTGTAGCTGGGTAAACTTATGCAAGTCACTTCACCATTCTGGGCCTCAGTTCCTCCATAATTACAGTACCTACTCCACAGGTTTTGGTGAGGACTCAATAAGTTAATCTGCATAAAGTGCTTATACAGTATCTACCATGTGCCTGGCATTATTGTAAGTGCAATTAAATGTTTCCTCTTAACCTCAAGTGTGATTTGCACCATTTTGGGAAGACGTATGAGTTCACTTTGAGGTGAATAACACCTCCTTATGTCAGTCAGCACATTTGCAATAGGAGTTAGTGAGACCTCAATGGGAAGATGAATATTAGAGGGAAATGTTGGTGCTATAAAGTTTGTCTTTTCCTTTATAGGTGAGATTCTCTCTCCATTGCTAAAGTTAGAAGTACAGGGCTTTAATTATATTAGGGAGACACTGGATTTCCGTAGGAGCTCTTAATTTAGTAAATATGTATCAAGTATCTGTTATGTGATGGACAGTATGCCATGTGCTAGAGATACATACATTATGCTAACTGTGTACATTTAATAATGTTGCAACCTTCTACAAGGCAGGATCTGTTTTATTCTTTTTTGTATGCTGCACGATGCTTTACTCATAAAAGGAGAATAATAATTATCTTGAAAGTTTAACACATCATTTAAGTAGAAATTGACAAATGTATGAGCATTTTGTTTATAAAGCATTAATTATTCATACTGACATTCTAGAAATATATGTGCCTGCAACTCAATTGGAAAAAATCAGATGACTGAATAAATCCAGTTCTTCAAAGATGTCAAGAGTCTGTTTGGCTGACAAATATGAGGCTCTGCCAGACCTCCATATTTTGGCAAACCTACCCCCCCACCCCCCTGCACTACCAACTGACACCCACCTGCAGGCTTAGATCAATTCTTACATGAGTTTGGAACTGGTTGAGTTGCTCTAGTCCCACATCCAACGGAGTTCACTATTAGGCAAAATTCAATAACCACAGATTCCTGCAGTGTCCCCTTGGTTCATGAGCTATAATTCTCTGCCCTGTCTTCCAGTTTAGAGAATGGGGTTCTTCACTGGTTTCATTCCAGCAATCTCTTGAGCCTGAGACCCTGCTTTATGCTTGCAGTTCCCCTTTTCTAGGCAGGGGAAAATTGAATTTTAACACAGAAACTTCTGGCCCCCGATTTCTAATGGTCAACTTGCCTCTCTGCCTGATCGTACAAGAACTGCCAAGACTCTTTGACGTGCTGTTCTCCCTACTTGTCATTGAACCACTCATTCTCACCACAGCCTTCCGCTCAGGCTCCAACACCTTATACCCACCACGACCAACCACGTGCTGGAAACAGAGATCACCATTGCCCTTGAACATCATACTTGCCACCAGGTCTGAGCCTGTGCTGTCAATTCCAGCCCCTGCCTAGAGTAACAGTTCTGATGAATAACCCACAATGCCTCCAGGAAATACCAACATATGACAACATACATGATTTTTCCTTTGTAAATGGATATCACTGTGTCTTGCAAGAATTTTTACTTTCTTTAGGCGAAAACAATGCAAAGCAAATATCTACCGATGCACAATGAAAAATGATGGATAAATGCGTTAGCATGCCCATCCTCTGGGAGCATGAATTCTGAAGCATGTTCCATACAGTTTCTCAGAGGGCTCCCCAGCAGGTCTGAAGCTCTAGTTGCTCACAAATATGATTTCCTCAATAATGCACTCTTATTTTGTGCTTCTAGGGATCACCTCCCAAATAAACTGTCTGTACCCAAGTCCTTGTCTCAGAATCTGTTTAAACTAAGACACCTCTCAAATTATGTCAAACCCAAATTATCTTGCTTCCTTTCAGTTAAGGTAACATATCTGAAGGTACCTTCCTAATGACAAAGTTTCTTGGCAGAGCACAAACAAATCCTCTTTCAGGACGACTGGAATGCTCAAATTTCAATACATTTCACGCCAGCCATATTCTTTATTACAAATAGGAAAAATGGACTCCTTTTTTTCATCTTTAGCAGAAAATGAATTTATTGAAAGCGTACCAAGAGATTATATAATGGATAAGAATGTTGGAGAATTGGGCTCAGCCAATACACAGGAACTCAAAGATGCTGTCATAGAAATGTTCTACTTAGATTTCCACCACTGGTGCCAGTGGTACTGGACAGGCATCATCGTACTGATGCAATGTCACAGGTTGGGCTCACCAGAGGAATTCACCGAGATGGAGTTTGGGGTAAAAGATGTTTATTAGGGGTTAAAAACTGTGAAGAGAAGGGAAAGAAAGCAGGACCGGGCAGGGCAAGAATAGTGATACAGAGCCAGCAAAGCCTCTGCCAACCCGGCAGGGAGCTCAGGAGCAGGTTCTGTCCATAAGATGGTCCTGCATTAGGCTGAAATGGCTGTCTTTATATAACCACTTTGCTCAGTCACCAGATGCAGACTGCCCAGGAAAGGGCGTGACCCTCACCAAGGTGGCTTTCTGCAGCTGCAATAGATCCTAAAGTTGCTGACAGCTGGAGGCTAGCTGCAGACCACACTCCCTACAGCTGGGCAGCAAGTCTTTTCTCAAATGGGGAACCCAAGTAGCTTATCTCTATGTATACCACATGGACTCTTATTTGGCCAACCCTCCAATATAATTTAAAACTGGCCTGTACCAGTGTATCACCCTTCAAGATTCACAGTCTTAGGTGAGAACAGTTGATTGGCCATGCTTCTATAATGGACCCACAGTAGATAGGGAAGAGAACTCCTTTCCCTTTCTAGGTTTCAATAGTGGGAACTGGGCTCCTATCCACCTATCTCTTTTGGATTCATCCTAAATAGGAAGAGAGTTCAGAACTGGGGCCATCAAAATTACAGCAGCCTGCTTTAGTCCCCACTTTTGGCTATCCAATACCTCTATCCCTATACACCTTTTCCCTCCCTCCTTCCTTCCCTTCCTCCCCTCCTTCCTTTCTTCCCCATATTTTTTACTATCAAGGAAAAAATTCCTCACCTAACACAAGGTATCCCTCTCTTTTCCAGCTGACAGTGCCTCCACTTCAGTTATTGCTTCCAACTCCTCACCCAGATCTTTAATGATATGCATGTTTTGGTATTCTTCAACTATAAACTAAATTCCAAAATTAACTACCAACAAACACTCTATAACAGAGAAGAAGGTGAGTAAGTAAAAGTGAATTTAGTTAAAACATTTAAATTTATACAACAAGGAAAAAAAGATGAGTAAATGCTATAATCCTTTCTTTTGCAAGTCATCATGAGGTCATGGTTGATATTTATGACTTATTTGCTCCACTGTTTTTGGTGTCCTTTGTCTTCAGCCACTCTAGCTACTCTTTCCCAATGGGTGATCGTATTCAAGCCCATGGTCTCAAATAACACTAAGTATCAATACTGCTGAATTTCAGTCTCCAGCCTAAGCCTCTCTCTTTTTCCCTTGGCTCATATTTGTATTTCCTTGCTAGAGAACATCACCCGAAGGCTCTACATTCACCAGACACCTAAAACTCAGCTTGCCCCAAATTAGTCATTCCCTTCTCCAAGCCACAAGCAAAAAAATATTCTTCCAGTATTCTTTGACCAAGACATTTGACCTTGAAGTCTTCCTGACACTCCCTTTCTACCAATTTTCCACTTAAATATCCTACTGGTGACAGATTTGTAAATTCTACTTTTTAGGTATTTTCCTAGCGTCCCCTACCCTTTATCATCCCCTCCACAATTCTTTTAGATCAGCTCTCCACCTTTCTCAGTAGAGCAGTTATAATAGCTTTGGAAGGAATTATTCTGCCCAGTAATCAATCTCTTTTAGTATATTCTCAACTTCTCTGTCCGGGTAACTTTGTAAAATGGAAACTAGCATGCTTCCAGTGGCTCCCCATTGCCCTCAGGATTAGGTCCAAGGTCTCCTTCTCTTCTGATTCCTACTCCATGCTTAGGAGTCCCACAGAACCTTGACACCCTCATTCTTCTCTCCTATAAGGAGTTAGGGACTTCTTGGTGTTGTACAACTGGGGCAGGAGAGGATGTGGGGCGGAGGGAGGCAGTTATCATAGAATATAACGTGAATGGTACCCCTTGGAGTATAACATTGTACTCTGTGGGAATGGTGCCCCTGAGCTTATACAAGGGCAAGAAAATGGGTTTTACCTCCATGATTCCCACTGCTTTTAATTCCTGAAATTATCCTCATTCTATACTCCCATTTTAGGCTGAGTCTCCCTTCTCTTGAAGTTGTCTGTTGTTGTTTTTTTGTTTTGTTTTGGTTTGGTTTTGGCCACGCCATGCAGCATGCAGGATCTTAGTTCCCCAACCAGGGACAGAACCTGTGCCCCCTGCATTGACAGCGTGGAGTCTTAACCACTGGACTGCCAGGGAAGTCCCTGAAGTTGTCTGTCTTTATTCTGCTTTCCCTAGTCTAATTAGCCTGGTTCAAGCTAATATTTTTCCTCCTCAAAATATTTACCTCTACATTTTTCATAACTTATTACACTGTTTTGCAAATATCTTAAAACTCTCAAAGCCACAACTTCTCTAGTAACTTTTTAATGTGTCGGAATCATGGTAATTCTGGGTGCTTTTTTCTAAAATCTGCATGCCTTCATTTTATTGACATCTAGCTAGTACTGGAGTTTGCATCAGTAAATGAAACGTTTTTTAACACAAAATAGAGCACGAAATGTATCCTATGAATTATTTATCGGATATACAACATGCGTCCAAGAATAGCTTATATTATCCACAGTTTCAGTAAATGTAGTAACCATAAGACAGAGTATTTTTAAAAGGGCTAAATTCAAAGTACCAGAGACTTGCCTTTATATTTGATGAGCTACAAGTCAAGGCAGGGCAGGATCAAACCACAGTTTTGGGCTCCTGAGCCACCTTTGAAGTGGATTAATCAATTGTGCTCTAAGCATAATGGTACAACAGGGAACTCAAGGAATAAACACACACATGCACGCAGAGCACACATGGATGCACACACAAGTGTCTGCATATACATGTAACTCTTCTTAAAGGAGAGCTTTGGTCTGCTTCCTAAGTAAGAGTGCAAGGCTCAGAGATAGTTTTCTTCCCCCCACACGACTCTATTTTCACATGATTTCTACATGACATTTCCTATTTCTACATTTTTGTGGCCTTACCAACTACTATTGACCTTGAAACAAGCTCCAAGGTGGCTCAGAGGGAAACACAAAGAAATGGATCCTCAGAGTTGAGAATGATCACTGGCCTTTCCCTACATTCCTATTACTTCCTGGTACCTAATTATTTATGCTTTTGCTCTCCCCAGGCTCTCTCAGGATACTGGGCTTTCCAGCTTCTCTCTCCCAGAGAATATTTGTGCTTCAGATTACTTTACCTGGGAAAGTAGAAAGCAGCTTCTACTTTCCCCTGGTTGAACTTAATTTTATTTCCTGCCCTGACTTTAACCTTCCTAAGTCCAAAAGAATGATTTCTCAGTCCTTGCTGGTCAAGGCAACACCTCCCAATTTAGTATCTTCTGTGCATTTAAATATCTCTGTTTACACGGCAAGATATGTCTTCAATTCAATAAGCTGCTGTTTGTCATTCCCTTTTTGTTAACTTTTTCTCCCTGCCCTTTACATTCATTTCAGTCTGTATAACAGGATTTAATTAACTTTCCAAGGACTATTTCTCGATGCAGTATCCAAAACTGTGATTAGCAGGGAGTTGGACTGTGATGGCATTTGTCAAAGTTACAGACTCACAGCTAATTCTGCTTCACTTTGACACTTTTGCACACCACTGATGGATAATAAGATTGCTTATGCAAAAACCTTGGAATTCTAGAACAATAAATGGAAAATCTTGATGAAAGAAAGAACACAATGCAAGTTAAACCACAATATCCAATTGGCCTCATAACCTCAAAAGGAATGTAGTACAAAATATCACTCCCACGTTATACTAGAAAGAAATTAAACAACAGTAAACAAAAACAAAAATAACAACAGTAATGATAATAAAACATAGGGCAAATTAAGTTAACATTTATCTCAGCATAGCCTGCTGGTGATTATTTTAGTGTCTTTTTTTAACTTTTTATTGAAGTACAATTTGCATAGAGAAAAAGCACACATGCTGCTCAATGAATATCCCAAACTAAATCTGCCCATGTAATTAGCACCAAGATCAAGAAACAGAATTAACCAGTACACCAGAAGCTCCCCACTCATGATCTCTTCCATTCACTCTCCTACCTAAGGGGAACCACTATCCTGACTTCTAATAATAAGATTAGTTTTACCTATCTTGGGGTTTTATACAAATGCAATCATACAGCATATATTTTACATCTGATTTCTTTCATGTAACATTATGTTTGTGAAATTCATCCATGCTGTTACATGAAGTTGTACATTTTTCATTCTTATGACTGCATAGAATTCAATTCAATTGACTGACTATACCACAGTTTATTCATTCATTACACTATTGATGGGCATATGTGTAGTTTCCATTGTTTGGCTATTCTTAATAGTGTTGTTATGAGAATCCTGGAATGGGTCTTTGGTAAACATATGTGTGCATCTCTGTTGGGTATACAACTAGGAGTTGAATTGCTGGCTTATAGGGTATATGTATACTTAGATTTACTAGATACAGCCAAACAATATTCCCAAGTGATAGTACCAATTTATTCTCCCACCAACAATTTAGTGTCTTATTTATATATCTTTTAAATATCCTCCTCACCCTGCCAATGTTTTTTGAAAAAGAAAGCATGCCATTCAGTCCTGTTCTTTAACCAGTGGATCCAATGACAGTTATAAAATATCAGCTGGAAATATTCTCTCTGTTTATATAATTCTCTTCCGCTGCTCAAGGGAATGTGATCTGTTCTTTAGATCACAAAGCAACATGTGACAGCACCTCTCATGCAATAGGTACTTAGAAACATTTGTTGAATCAATTAAGTCAGAAGAGAAGAATCAGGAGGACTATTCATTTTATGACTCAACTGTTAAAATTTATTTAAATATACAGGTAAATCTAATAAAAATGAACATAGGAAGAAATAATTTATACACATGTTTGTGTGTTTTTAAGAGCCAATCAATCATTTGTGGGGAAGGAGGCTGTAATGCTGGAATGAACTTGTTAATACAGTCAGAGGAGAAAAAGATTCAGACTAAAAATGACTCATTTGATGTTGATATCATTATAGACAATAAGATAATAATGTTACAAATAATTTTTTAAAGATGACCAGTGGGTGAATATGAATCTCTGTAAGACAGGTCTGTGCCATACTCAATTTTTTTAGCCTTTACAGTGTTTCGCGTAAGTAGTAGATACAATGTGATGATTTGTGAAATAAATGACTGAAAAATAAAACAAAACAAACAAGCAGGAAACTCTCAGTAGTCTATTGCATCTAATTAGTTCCTTTATTTAAAGCACCGAAAGTGACTGTCATGGGAATGAATAGCATGTTTAGAGAGCAAACAGGAGATGAGAAAAGAGCTGGTTACATGATGAGAAGAAAACCTGTTTGCGGGCTATGCTTAGAGTAATATTTTACTTTTAACCCTTCCGGCACTGCCATTCTCAAAATAGTTCCCTGGGCATCAACAATTAAACTAAATAGAGTATTGTGATTTCTAATCATTTCTCCTGTGAGAAATTATGAACTTTTACACATGCAGGCACAGCATTTTATTTTAAAATGTTTTCCAAGAGCTTTTACTGTTTTTTTCTGCTTATTGTTCTTAAGGTCTAGATTAAGCTAAGGTAAATTGTGCCTTTTGAAATAGTTCAATAACTAGGACATTTTGTAAAAGTCTAATCTCAGAGGGTAGATCCATACTGCATATTTTCTGGTGATAACCAACATCCAGTTCCTTTTAAAGAATAGATGGTCATCCTAATGTTTTAAAGTGAATCCCCCAAGTAATCTAATAGTTGTACAACATTTAGACACTATGCATAGGCTGTGACAATAAGCAAGAACAAAGATGAAATGATAAGAGTCACTCCCTGATTTACCTTTAATGCCTCCAAAGCAGAAATGGACATTTTTATATCTGAGGATGTCCTATGGGCTAGTTTAGAATCTATGCTCTTTTCTACTTAACTGTCAAGAAGATATGGGTGTTGGGTTTTATTAATTTGGTGTTTTTCTTTTCCTTCCTAAATTCAGAATGCACCTAAAATTTTCTGGATATCAGATATGCTGATGAGTCATGAAATCAGCAGGATTCAGAGATGCAATTTAATGAGGGGATTCTGAATTGAACCTCAGCTCCAAGAAATCACATTTCAAGGGGAATTGTATAGCCAACTCCTAATTATGCAAGAACTCACTTGACTAGTCAGTAGATGGACCAGACCACTTGATTTTCTTTTACCCTCCCACTTGCTGACCTCGGAACATTTCCTTATTCATTATCAGCTTCAGAGGGTGCGAAGGAAAGGAGAAGGAAGGTGTGACTCTAATAAATCTTTACTTAGATTAAGAAGGTTAAGAAACATAGGAGAAGAAAAATGTTTTTAACTTTAATAATAATTTTCCTATTATCTATGGGTTTTAAATATTCTTAGCATAACACGGTAACCAAGGATAAGAGAGAATAACTTAAATTTTTGGAAATGTTCAAAGTTGAATTATTCTGTGATTGTGCTATTAGAGCCTTGAGGCAAGAGAACAAACCAGTGGATAGGGGTTGGGGGTATACTGGGAAGAATTGGATGCTTCCATCTACAACTGTTTTGGAAAAAGGATAATTCAGCAGTGCTGGGAAAGAGCTATTTTCATGGCTAGGTGGAGGGGATTCAGTGATTTGGCCAAGCAGGGATTAAATTGTCAGCCAGGGGTAGAATGTATTAGAAATATTAAGGAGGAAAATACAGAAAGAGGAAAGTGAGGAGGAAACCTGCCAAACGTTATGTAGAGCTTAGGGTTCCCAGGTTTTTGTTTCAGGAATCTTAGTCCCAGCTCCCTGTTTACTGTGAAACCTTGAGAAAGTCACTGATTTCTTTAAGCCAGAATTTCCTCATTTTTCAAATGAGGATAATTTCTTCCATATGCAACATGTATCTTTTGTTATAAAGAACAAGTGAAATTTGTATGAAAACTTTTTGAAAATTACTTTTTAAAACATATAAATTGAACAAAGGTCCTTTTGGAGGATGAGTTTAAAGGGGGTGGAAACAATTAAATTGTTCCAACTTGAGACTTCTGCAAAACCAGAACAGACATCCAGGTGAACTTGCATTTCTGGAGCACATTGAGGGAGAAATGGTGAAGGGAAAGTGGGGAGAGAAGAAGGGAGAGAATCTAACATGTATTGAATATTTGCTATGCACTGGGAACATTACACTTATTATATCATTTAATCTCTCATCAACCCTGTGAGATGGCTATTATTTTCCCTATTTTACAGCTGAGGCTCCGAGTGGTTAAGGAATTTGTCCAAATTCACACAGCTAGTAAGAGTATGAGACAAGACTTGAATCAATGTGTACTTGGTCTTATACTCAGGCTTTATTAGCCCACCAGAGCATCTCTAAATTGTCCACTGAAGAGTCCTTCAATGTCATAGGAGAGGAAATGAGAAGCCCAAAGCATTCAGTTTGTGCCAACTGCAAGTCCCAAGTTTCATGGATGTCTCAAGTTTTTGGTTTTCTTTTCTTTTCTTTAAAATTTGAGGAAATGTTTCAAACTACTTCATAACCTGTTTGTTTTAATATCAAATAATATCTTTGTTATTCTCCATTCAGTATAATTAGGACTCCAAAACAATGAGCTACATTAATTTTACAGCTTTTGATGCTCCTTGCTATATTGTCAGCTATTCTTTAAAGATGGTCTGACCAACGATTAATACTCCCAAAGAAAGAAGGGAGACAAGGACATTTCCACTGTTACAGGCTCCTAATTTTCAACTTAATGCCTATATTTTGCTTTAGGACAGTGGTTTTTCATTAAGTCTTCACTTTTCAGCAGAGATTTGTGTGGAGCCGCCGAAATATGTTTTGGCAGCCCCTGGAATTTGTCTCATGTTCTTCAGAGAAGAGACTTGTGAAGCCGAAAGAGCCAGACTGCAATATGCGAGCCTAATAAAGGCTTCAGACATTGGAGGGCCATTTGTTTTCCTAACTCCCCTTCTATGAGATGTTAGGAATATCAGTGAAGAAGGTGAGAAAACTGTGTATTCTAAACTGTAAAAATGAATAAATATATTGGGCAGAATAAGAGCCAGGGTTCTCACTGTAGAGAAGGAAGATACAAACATGGGAATGGGAAGTCTTGAATAAAACTTGTGGTGTTGAATGGGAATTGGATGTGATCTACCTGAGGTTGTGTGTGTGTGTGTGTGTGTGTGTGTGTGTGTGTGTGTGCATGTATGGCAAGAGATGTATAAGGTACGTGCCATGTAGGTGTATATATGTATGTATACATACATACAAACACACGTATCCTACCTCTGTTCACTGAAAAGGCCTCGAAGCAATGACATTCCAGTAGCAATGAGTACACTTATCACTCATATCTTGGTTTCTAATTACTATTCTCTGCTAAAAGAACCAGAGCCCCCTGGCAAACTGGCTGATTTCAGAGCATGTCAAAACTTGAAGGAGTTCCCACTGGCCAAATCTGGGGAAATCTGAACATAAAAATAAGTAAATAATGATAGTAACATATTATAATCCAATGAATAAAATAGTAATCCACACATATATAAATATATAAATAATAAAGGAGAAGAGAAAGTTGCTTATTACAGTATAATGTCAACTAATAATGTCCGAAGTAATGAGTTGGAAAATCACCATTTGACAATCATCATAGTAATAATCAATCCAGGCCAGAATCATCAATAGTTGCTAAAACCAGTGGGTAAACAAGTGGGTGAAAGTTTGATATGGAACAGGATACTTACATAGTCTCAAGGTATCTTCCCACAAATTATCAATTACAAAAGGAAATTTTTATAGTGAAAAACCTAGTGAACACGACCTTAACCAAGTGATAAAAGTTAACATCACTAATAATGATTTAAAGGGTATCGTGTGGCTCTTTCCTTGGTGCACTGAGAAGACATAACCTGGTTTCTGTAGTACTTAATGCCAAAATTGCATAACCTAAACTTAGTCTCGAGGAAACATCAGGAAACGCTAACTGAAGAGCATTCTACTAAATAATTGGTTTTTCTCTTCAAAAACATCATGGTCATGAAAAAAAAAAGACTGGGAACTATTCCAGACTAAAGACTAAAGACATTAAATTCTATAGGTGATCCAGATTGGATCTTTGACTAGGATAAAAAATATATATCCCAATAAAGGATATTATTGGAAAATTTGATCAAATTTTAATGCAAACTTTGGATTAAATAATAGCAAGTTATTAATGTAACTTTCCTGATTTTGTTCATTGTACTATTGCTATATAAGAAAATGTCTTTATCCTTAGTATCAAAAAAACTGAACTATTACATACTGAAGTTTTCCGGGGTAAAGAAGAATGCTATATGCAGCTTACTCTCAAATGTTTCAGGAAAAATGTCAGAAAGAGAGAGCAAGAGAAAGAGAATACGTCAGAATGTAAATATTTAGTAAATCAGGGTAAAGGACATATAGGAGTTCTTTGTACTATTTTTGTAACTTTAAATTTGAAATTACAGCAAAATTTAAAAGTTACAAAATCATAATAAATTCAAATTCTATCCTTAATCTCTCCCAAATTAATATCCTATAGCAAATGGGAAGAGAGATCATTTGCAATTTTAAATTTCTTTCTACATTTCCTGTAGGTAGTTCATAATAGTAATTATTCTTTGTTTTGACATTGTCTTCATTTAAATACTTCTCCAATATGTTTGTGAGTGTGGATGTGTGTTTTAATTTTCTGAGTATGTGCACTCTTTTCTCCCTTTCTTCACTTGAGTATTTTCACTGTCACAAGGAAGACTGTGGAGCCTGAAACTGTATCCACTAGAGGTACATTTTCCTCATTCTCTGGTATGTGTAAAGCCTAAACCGCTCAGGGTCTGTTTATATTTTAAGGTCAAGTAGCAGTCTATGTTAGAGAGTGCTCTGGATTTTGTAGTCAGATTAATCTATTTCAAAGCCCCTCTCTGCCATTAACTAATTTAAATCTCAGTTTCTAAATCTTAATTAACACAGGATTATTGTGATAATCAGTTACCAATTATGTAAAATGCCTGGCACTCAATCAGTAATCAACAAATGGAGAATATTTTTATTTTAATGCCATTCTGCTGTTTTGGAGAATTATATCTAATGTTAACGTTCCTGTAGTTCCCACACCTCTATGCAAAGGGATATGCTATACTGTGCCAGTTGCAAGACAACTAACAAACTGAAACTCTTTGAAAAGTAGACTGGCAGTAATCTCAAAGATTATCTCATCCAGCCTCCACTTCCGAATTTTTTTTAACTGAAGTATAGTTGATTTACAGCATTGTGCTAGTTTCAGGTGTACAGCATAGTGATTTGTTGTGGGGTTTTCTTTTGCAGATTATATTCCATTATAGGTTATTACAAAATATTGTGTATAAAGCCCTGTGCTATACGATTTCACTTATATTTGGAATCTAAAAAATCATACAAGTGAATCTACACACAAATCTGATTTTTTTTAAATGATTTTTATTTGTTCCTTCAGATAGTTTAAAAAATTAAACAGATCTACTAGGCTTATAAGAAAAACAAATAAATAAACAGAAGTGCCCTACTCTCCTCTCTATTCTATACCCCAGAGGCCTTTTAGCTATTTATTCTGATGTTAACATCCACATATATATGTGTGTTACATATATATTATATATGTATATATGTTTATATATACATACATATATATATATATATATTTTGGCTGTGTTGGGTCTTCATTGCTGCACACGGGCTTTCTCTAGTTGTGGAGAGAGGGGGCTACTCTTTGCTGCAGTGCACAGGCTTCTCATTGTGGTGGCTTCTCTTGTTGCAGAGCACAGGCTCTAGGTGCACGGGCTTCAGTAGTTGCAGCACACGGGCCCTAGAGCGCAGGGGCTTCAGTAGTTGCAGCACGGGGGCTCTAGGGTGCACGCACTTCAGTAGTTGTGGTGCATGTGCTCAGTAGTTGTGGCACACAGGCATAGTTGCTCCGCGGCATGTGGGATCTTCCCGGACCAGGGATCGAACCCGTGTCCCTGCATTAGCAGGCAGATTCTTAACCACTGCACCACCAGGGAAGTCCCATACATATATTTTAAATATATGTATATATTATATATATATATATATACACGTTTATACTGTTTGATTTCGATATGTCTGTTTTAGATACAGTTGCATTGTTTTCCAACTCCTAATGTTGCAAAGAAGTCAAATGTTACCCTTATTTCATATACTTTTAAGTCATCTAACTGTTTTTTTCTGGAATAATTTAGGATCTTCTCTTTATCTCTGGAGTTCTGAGGCTCCAAATAAAGTACATTAGGACAGACTTTTCTTCATTAATTTATCCTTGTAGGGCTCTTGCAGTTTGGAGACTCAAGTCCATCAG
The DNA here is from genome assembly GCF_949987535.1 of Balaenoptera acutorostrata. NCBI lineage: Eukaryota > Metazoa > Chordata > Mammalia > Artiodactyla > Balaenopteridae > Balaenoptera > Balaenoptera acutorostrata. The sequence continues at coordinate 38,481,237 of NC_080085.1, forward strand.
TTCTGGGGAATGTTCTTGCATTATTTTTCATAGAACACAGAAAATAATTCTGGGAAGAAAATTATCACTTTCTGAAACTTTTATTTGCCTGTTGTACCACTTATTAAAAAGAAAAAACCTTTTGTCTTTATTCTAAATCATTTTGCCTTTTGGTTCCAATTTCTAGGATATTTCCATGACTGAATATTCTAATATTTTAATCAACTTTCTTATTTTTAATTGTATTTTTAATTTTCAAGAACTCATTCTTAATCTCTGATGATACAAGTTAAGTTCTTCTGTTCTCTATATTATCTCAATTTTTTGGTCTCTTTTTTGTGTTGAAATCTTTCCCCAAATATTTGGTGATTTTTTGGTGGCCGATTTATATTTAAAGATGAGATAACAAAAAGTTGATCAGAAGTTTTGTCCATGGGAGGGCCTTGTTGACCATGGACTTCACAATTAAATAATTAAACGGCCAAGCATATTTTTCATTGAAAACTCCCCAGATGTCAGTATCTATGGATCTTCTCTCCAGGGGAGTTTAGTCCCATCAGCAAATAATCTTCTAGTCACTTACCAGGGGAGTCTGAGGCTGGCTGTCTTTGTTCTGGTGTTGAGTGAGAGTAGAGAACTGGAGTTTCACCTTTTCTATGCAGACTTTCACTCAATCCCCTTTTATGATCTGTCCTGAAGTGCAGTAATGTCTTCCAGTGCTCATAGATTTCACGGGCATTACCAGGTGCTCTTTCACCAAGAAGCCACGGCCTTACACAGTGTAGTAGACTGCTGAAGCTTTGGTTACAGGGCCAGCTGGGAAAAAGTCACCTTGCAACTGTCAATATGTGGTGCTCTCTTCCTTATAATTATAACACAGGAGTCCGGAAACAAACAGATATAAATAGGAGTGTCCCCTCTAACTATTGTATCTAATAACCCACTAGAAGTATTTTTGTTCCAGTTACTACAAACTTTGGCTTCGTGTGTGTAGATGTCCTAGTGGCCAGGAGAGAAATCCTTATACCAGAAAACATAGGTATGGTTCCGATAGTAGAAGCTGAGACTGCTACCAGGCCATTTTGGGCTCCTCATGTCACTGAACCAACAGCCACAGGGTTACTGTACTGAGTAAGTAATTTATTCAGATTATCAGGGGAAATTTGGTTGCTGCTACACAACACGGACAAGGAGTATGTACAAACCTAGGGCGCATTTTGGTTTACTCAATAGTCCTGATCCTGACAGACTGCATCATTGCAATAAAACCAGATATCACAGAATGGCCATCGTTAAAAAGTCTACAAATAACAAATGCTGGAGAGAGTGTGGAGAAAAGGGAACCCTCCTACACTCTTGGCGAAAATATAAATTGGTGCAGCCACTATGGAAAACAGAATGGAAGTTCCTTAAAAAAGTAAAAGTAGATTTACCATATGATCCAGCAATCCCACTCCTGGGCATATATCTGGAGAAAACTCTAATTCAAAAAGATACATGGGCCAAAGAGTCAAGACGGTGGAATAGGAGGACGCGGAATTCTTCGCTCCTCACAAGTACATCAAGAATACAGCTACAAATGGAACAATTCTCTCAGAGAACCTGCTGAACATTAGTGGAAGACTTGGGACACCTAAAAGGACAAGAAAAATCCCCTCACAGCCAGGTAGGATGAAAGAAAGAAAAAAGGAAAAGAGGAATCAAAAAAGGGACCAGCAACCCTAGCGGGAAGCTGAAGGTGAGGAGAGGTCCCCGCACTCAGAAAAGCTCCCTCACGGCGGGAAATCAGCTGGGATAGAAAGGGACCTTTGGAGGATCAAAGGAGAACGCAGCGGACGGCCTGTGGGAGGGAGTACAAAGCACGAACTGCGAGCACGGGCTGCGCCGCAGCTCTGCGCATCCCAGCCTCAGTTGCGAGTCTCCTGTTGTGGAGGGGGGCCGGGGGCTGGAAAATGGGGTTTGGAGAGTGGACCTAGGGAGGGGACAGCTGTTGGCTGTGAAAAGACAGCCTTGAAGGGACAGGAGTAAGGAGCTCACACCCGGGAAAATTTGCAGGAAAAGCCCGGGGCACCATAGAAGCAAGGCGTCATTGTCGAGTGACGCGCAAGGAGCAGGGCCGCCATTACAACCCCTCTCCCCACCTGCTGGCTTCTCTGGCTTCCGCAGGCACTGGGAGGGACTCCTGCCGGAGCAAGCATGCCCCAGTCTGTTGCAACTGCCTGCCAGTCGCTGCTGCTGCAGGCAATCCGCACACACCCGACTTGTGGCTGCTGCACCCCTCTCCGGCCTGAAGAAGTAAGTGTGCCCCAATCAGCTGCTGCTTTTGCTCCCTCTCGCCTGGGCAGGAGACAGATGCCTGAGGGTGGTGCACACGCAGAGGCGGGGCCAAAACCAAAGCTGAGCCACAGGGGCGGTGCGACTAAGGAAGAGGAACGGAAATCTTTCGGTGCAGCTGCACAAGCTGTGGATTAAATCCCCGCAACTGGCTTGGTAAATCACGCATCTCTGGAATACCTGAATAGACAATGAGTGTTCCCACAACTTTTACCAGTATAGGCTTAGCTGCAGTGGACTTTGGGGGCAATTACACGCAGGACTTGGGCCAGGTCAGAGTCTGAGCTGACACCACAGTGCCCACAGCAGGTCCAGAGACCTACCTAGAGGTACTGGAGGGCCTCCTGGGGAGGCGGGGATTGCCTGTGGCTGACTGTGGGGGCAAGGACACTGACAGAGGAGGCCCCAGGAAAATATACTTATTACTCTTATTCTTTTTTTGTTTGTTTCGTTTGTTCCGTTGATGGTATTGTTGTTTTGTTTTGTTTTTTTTGATATATATTTTTCATTTTTCTATTTTTACTTTACTTTTCTGTAGTTTTGTAAAAGAATGAAATTAGAACACTCCCTAACACCATACACAAAAATAAACTCAAAATGGATTAAAGACCTAAATGTAAGGCCAGACACTATCAAACTCTTAGAGGAAAACAGGCAGAACACCCTTTGACATAAATCACAGCAAGATCTTTTTTGACCCACCTCCTAGAGGAATGAAAATAAAAACAAAAATAAATAAATGGGACCTAATTAAACTTAAAAGCTTTTGCACAGCAAAGGAAACCATAAATAGGATGAAAAGACAACCCTCAGAATGGGAGAATATATTTGCAAATGAAGCAACTAACAAAGGATTAATCTCCAAAACATATAAACAGTTCATGCAGCTCAATATCAAAAAAACAAACAACCCAATCCAAAAATGGGCACAAGACCTAAACAGACATTTCTCCAAAGAAGACATACAGATGGCCAACAAACACGTGAAAAGATGCTCAACATCACTAATTATTAGAGAAATGCAAATCAAAACTACAGTGAGGTATCACCTCACAGCGGTCAGAATGGCCATCAAGATATCTACAAACAATAAATGCTGGAGAGGGTGTGGCGAAAAGGGAACCCTTGTGCACTGTTGGTGGGAATGTAAATTAATACAGCCACTATGGAGAACAGTATGGAGGTTCCTTAGAAATCTAAAAAAGAGCTACCATATGACCAAGCAATCCCACTACTGGGCATATACCCTGAGAAAAACAGAATTCAAAAAGACACTTGCACTCCAATGTTCACTGCAGCACTATTTACAATAGCCAGGACACGGAAGCAACTTAAATGTCCACTGACAGGTGAATGGTCAAAGAAGATATGGTACATATATACAATGGAATGTTACTCAGCCATAAAAAGAAACGAAATTGGGTTATTTGTAGAGACGTGGATGGACCTAGAGACTATCATACAGAGTAAAGTAAGTCAGAAAGAGAGAAACAAATATCGTATATTAACACATATATGTGGAATCTCGAAAAATGGTACAGATGTTCGTATTTGCAAAGCAGAAATAGAGAAACAGACGTAGAGATCAAACCTATGGATACCAAGGGGGAAAGGGGAGGGTGGGATGAAACGGGAGATTGGAATTGACATATATACACTATTGATACTATGTATAAAATAGATAACTAATGAGAACCTACTGTATAGCACAGGGAACTCTACTCAGTGCTCTGTGGTGACCTAAATGGGAAGGAAATCAAAAAAAAGGGGGGGACATATGTATACACACAGCTAATTCACTTTGCTGTACAGTAGAAACTAACACAACATGGTAAAGCAATTACACTCCAATAAAAATTAATTAAGATGGGCTTCCCTGGTGGCGCAGTGGTTGAGAATCTGCCTGCCAATGCAGGAGACACGGGTTCGAGCCCTGGTCTGGGAAGATCCCACATGCCGCGGAGCAACTGGGCCCGTGAGCCACGATTACTGAGCCTGCGCGTCTGGAGCCTGTGCTCCGCAACAAGAGAGGCCGCAATAGTGAAAGGCCCGCGCACCGCGATGAAGAGTGACCCCCGCTTGCCACAACTAGAGAAAGCCCTCGCACAGAAACTAAGACCCAACGCAGCCAAAAATAAAAAAATAAATAAATAGATAAATGTCTAAAAAAAAAAATTAATTAAGAAAAAAAGATACATGCACCCCTATGTTCATAGCAGCACTATTTACAGTAGCCAAGACATGGAACCAGCCTAAATGCCCATCAACAGATGAATAAATAAAGAAGATGTGGTATATATAAATATATATGTATGGTGGAATACTACTCAACCATAAGAAAGAATGAAATAATGCCATTTGCAGCAAGGTGAATGGACCTAGAGATTATCATACTAAGTGAATTAAGTCAGGCAGAGAAAGACAAAAATAATACGATATCCCTTATATGTGGAATCTAAAAAATGATACAAATGAACTTATTTACAAAACAGAAACAGACTCACAGACATAGAAAACAAACTTATGGTTACCAAAGGGGAAAGGGAGTTGGGGGCATAATTTAGGAGTATGGGATTAACAGATACACACTACTATATATAAAACAGATAAGCAACAAGGATTTACTGTAAAACACAGGGAACAATATTCAATATCTTACAATAACCTATGATGGAAAATAATCTGAAAAAACTATATATATATATATATATATATATATATCTGAATCACTTTGCTGTACACCTGAAACTAATACAATATTGTAAATCAGCTATACTTCAACAAAAAAAAGAGTGGAAATCTGTGAAATTGAAAACAAGAACACAGTAGAGAAAATTAGTGAAACCAAAAAATCAATAAAATTGATAAACCCATAGACAGGTTAACCAAGAAAAAAAGAGAGAAGACCCAAATTACCAATATCAGAAATGAAAGAGTTCATCGCTATTAATTACATGGACATTAAAAGGATAATAAAGAAATACTAAGAACATTTCTAAGCCTACAAGTCTGACAACTAGATGAAATGGACCAATTCCTTATAAATGACCAAAACTTATAAAAGGAGAAATAGTTAAATAGCTCTATATTTATTAGTGAAATTGAATTAATAAATTTCCCCAAAAAGCACCAGACTCAGGTTATTTCACTGGTGAAATGCACCATATATTTAAAGAGGAAATGATAACAATGTTTCATAATCTCTTCCAGAAAATAGAAACAGAAAGAACACTTCCTCACTCATTCCAGAAAAACATTGTGCTTCACCTATTCAATCCTCATATCCTTGCCCCAAGTCTCTGGAAACCCTTGATGTTTTTACTGTCTCCATAATTTTGCCTATTCCAGAATATGATACCATGATGGTGAAAATAAGACATTAAGCATTTGTCAAAACCCATGGAATGTTATAGAACAAAGAGTAAACCTTAATATGTGCAAATTTAAAAAATCATTTAGGAGGTTGAGAGGTCCCAGGATGGAATGTAGAATGTGACCAAAGACTCTAAATGTATTACAAAAGTCTGAGATAGCCTCACTGAAGGTAGTGGGTGAAAAGGTGCTGACCTAAGTTACTTTGGAAATGAGTGAAGTTTATAAGACTAAAAGCAAAAGGACCTATATTTAACTACTGTGCTCTAGTTGATAAAACTGTTTCCCATCGGCGTATGAGTTACCAATTCTGAAAACAATATCCATACATGCTGGAATTGAACAATTAATTAAATGGATGGCAGATAGTAGAAGCCAGATCTCACTGTTGGAGCGGGAGATTACAGGAAAGGAAGCTCGAATGATCCCTGAGGTAATGGATTAGAGTTAGAGACATCAGTATGACCCAATTTTAGCTTAATAAAGATTTAGATGTTTAAATATAGAAGTATGTATATTAATACTGTACTAATACCAGATGTTAGTAACAGGGGAAATAATGTGGAGCATATAGGAACTCTCTGTACTATCTTTACAATAATTCTGTAAGTCTAAAACCTCTCTAAAACAAAATTTTAAAGTTTATTTAAAACATACTAGTTAGCAATTTGGAGAATAACTTTACATGTCATAGGAATAGTGGTTAATGGATTAAATGGCAGAGAAATTTAACTGCTAATTTTTCTCACCTTTCCTTAAAGGTAGAAGCACTAACCATGATATGATGTTAGGTATACAGCCCAGAGATGCATTGTGAAATGGTGAAAACCACCCTGTACTATAAGTTAGAAAACAGGGATGTAGTGCTAACTCACTTGCTTGCCAGCTGTGGGACCTTGTGAAGTCTTTCCTCTTTAAAATGAGGGTTTGGGTTCTGATGATCTTTGAAGCCTGACCAGCTCAGACATTCCATCACTCTTCATCCCCTAATCTAGAAGGCAGATCAGGCTTCTCACACATTCATAAGGCTGATACTCCCCTCTTGGGCATGACTATGTATTTGTGAATAGGATGCTGGAGCCCATCCCAGGCAGCCCCGTAGAGTCAAGGACCACTATGGTGTGCAACACAAGTGTTAACCTGCCAACAGGGAGTATAAGGTTACAGTAGCCTCCCCATCCCCACTGTCATTTGTGTAGCAGTTACTGTTGGTGCCCTGCCCAGATCCCCTTCATTGGGCCATTGTGTCCATTCTCCAGCTACTATGAGTGTTAACCTGCTAATAGCTCATGGCTCACCCATCTCTAGAGAACTGTGCTAGGTTAACAGGGACTGCTTTGTACAAAGAGGACTAGGAGGTTACACAGACCCCTTTCCTGGGAGTTGGGTCATTACTACTGACTTACTAATATTGGGGAATTAAAGCTTAGCCCCCTTGACTCAAGGTGGGACAGTTTTGTGGTATTCTTCACATTACAGAGCTCCTTTCCTTGTGAATCAGGCTAAGCCTAGACTTCCAATGAACCCATGTCTTTGCCCGGCCTCTTGCACCCTGTCTTGATTGCCTTACTTCATTATAGGTTTCATCGGGGAATACTTCCTCACTAAAACACTTGCACAAGCATCTCGGCCTCAGGCTCTGTTTCTTGGGAAGCTGAGCGCAGGGAGTGTGGGAACAGTTGTTGACGCTTCTAATGTCCTGGAGAAATCACTGGTGTGGCTACTACCATGCAAAATTCTCTAAGAAGTCAGCAAGCTTATTCTGTAAGCAGCTGTTTAGGTTTTGCAGGTCTCTGCCACATATTACATTTCTCCTTTCCTTAAAACCCTTTAAAAATGTAAACAGCTTTTCTTAGCTCTTAACTCATACAAAAGCAAGCAGCAGGCAGGATTTGGCCCATGGGCTATAGTTTGCTGACCTCTGCTCTAAAGCCTGGAGGTGAAAAAAGTTGGCAGGGCCACCCAGTGCAGAGTGGAGGATTCAGAGGCCTCAGTTATACATCTGTCTTCTCTGGGGAGGGTTAAAGCAGAAGCTCATTGGACAGAAATGAAGCAGGAATTAACTAATGAGTTTTAAAGGCTCCAAAAACATAATGGGCTATATAAAACTAAGTATTGAGGGATTTATCATTAAATATTCATCTACTGTTTAATCAGTTGTCTTCTGCTTATGGTTATTATGAGAAAATCTTTTAACAAAATGGCTTAATTTAGAAAACCTGAAGATCTCTCAAGAAGCAAAATAGTTCCCAGTGAACCTCTGTGTATTCCAGAGAAAAAAAGAGCAAGAGACAGACATACAAGAAACACCCACAGACATACATAGAAGCTGAAACAGAGACAGAGACGAAGAGGCCACACATAGAGATAAAAGAGAGAGAGAGAGAGAGAGAGGTGGGGAGCGGGAAGAGGGAGGAGGAGAAGGAGAGGTGGGGGGAAGGGAGGGGAAGAGAGGAGGAGATGAAAGGGGAGGAGAGAAAAGAAACACAGTCAAAGGGAGGAAAATGAAAAACAGATACACACTGAGTGACAGAGAGACAGGGAAAGAGACAGGAATGGAGAGTCAAAAACAGTGAGAAAGAAAGACAGAGAAATAAAGAAACAGACAGACAGAGAGAGAGTGATAGAGAATCTGAGAGAAGTGCTCTTGACAAGAAAGATGTTTGGCAACAACCCAAAGCCTGATCTCAACAAGTGAAGCTTAACTAATGGTTGAATATGTGTCTCATTCTCACCTCTACATTCACAACCCAGCATCTATGGTCCAAAGTAGGTAAATGTGTGCCGTTTGCTTTTATATTTTAGGATTCTGGAATATATTTGCTGGATTATCTACCGAAGAGAGCACTGATGATGGTGTGATGTACCCAATGATATCTGAGAACAGATACTGAATAAGATACAAAAGAGTAGAGACAGCAGAAGCAAGAAGAACTACAATTCTGAAGCCTGTGGAAGGAAAACCACATTCACAGAAAGTTAGACAAAATGAAAAGGCAGAGGACTTTGTACCAGATGAAGGAACAAGATAAAACCCCAGAAAGACAACTAAATGAAGTGGAGATGGGCAATCTTCCATAAAAAGAATTCAGAATAATAATAGTGAAGATGATCCAGGACATAGGTAAAAGAATGGAGGCAAACATCGAGAAGATGCAAGAAATGTTTAACAGAGACCTAGAAGAATTAAAGAAAAAACAACTAGAAGAATTAAAGAACAGAGATGAACAATACAAAAACTGAAAAGTACACTAGAAGGAATCAATAGCAGAATAACTGAGGCAGAAGAACGGATAAGTGACCTGGAAGACAGAATGGTGGAATTCACTGCCATGGAACAGAATAAAGAAAAAAGGACGAACAGAAATGAAGACAGCCTAAGAGACCTTTGTGACAACATTAAACGCAACAACATTCGCATTATAGGGGTCCCAGAACGAGAAGAGAGAAAGGACCCGAGAAAATATTTGAAGAGATTATAGTCGAAAACTTCCCTAACATGGGAAAGGAAATAGCCACCCAAGTCCAGGAAGCGCAGAGAGTCCCAGGCAGGATAAACCCAAGGAGAAACACACCGAGACACACAGTAATCAAATTGACAACAATTAAAGACAAAGAAAAAATATTGAAAGCAACAAGAGAAAAATGACAACATACAGGGGAACTCCCATAAGGTTAACAGCTGATTTCTCCGCAGAAACTCTACAAGCCAGAGGGAGTGGAACAATATATTTAAATTGATGAAAGGGAAGAACTTACAACCAAGATTACTCTACCCAGCAAGGATCTCATTCAGATTCGACAGAGAAATTAAAACCTTTACAGACAAGCAAAAACTAAGAGAATTCAGCACCACCAAACCAGCTCTACAACAAATGCTAAAGGAACTTCTCTAAGTGGGAAACACAAGAGAAGAAAAGGACCTACAAAAACAAACCCAAAACGATTAAGAAAATGGTCATAGGAACATGCATATTGATAACTACCTTAAACGTGAATGGATTAAATGCTCCAAACAAAAGACACAGGTTTGCTGAATGGATACAAAAACAAGACCCATATATATGCTGTCTACAAGAGACCCACTTCAGACCTAGGGACACATACAGACTGAAAGTGAGGGGATGGAAAAAGATATTCTATGCAAATGGAAATCAAAAGAAAGCTGGAGTAGCAATACTCATATCACATAAAATAGACTTTAAAATAAAGAATGTTACAAGAGACAAGGAAGGACACTACATAATGATCAAGGGATCAATCCAAGAAGAAGATATAACAATTATAAATATATATGCACCCAACATACGAGCACCTCAATACATAAGGCAACTGCTAACAGCCATAAAAGGGGAAATCAACAGTAACACAATCATAGTAGGGGACTTTAACACCTCACTTTCAACAATGGACAGATCCTCCAAAATGAAAATAAATAAGGAAACACAAGCTTTAAATGATATGTTAAACAAGATGGACTTAATTGATATTTATAGGACATTCCATCCAAAAACAACAGAATACACTTTCTTCTCAAGTGCTCAAGGAACATTATCCAAGATAGATCGTATCTTGGGTCACAAATCAAGCCTTGGTAAATTTAAGAAAATTAAAATCGTATCAAGTACTTTTTCTGACCACAACGCTATGAGACTAGATATCAATTACAGGAAAAGATCTGTAAAAAATACAAACACATGGAGGCTAAACAGTACACTACTAAATAACCAAGAGATCACTGAAGAAATCAAAGAGGAAATCAAAAATACCTAGAAACAAATGACAATGAAAACACGACGACCCAGTAGAGACATGGATGGATCTAGAGACTGTCATACAGAGTGAAGTAAGTCAGAAAGAGAGAAACAAATATCGTATATTAACGCATATATATGGAACCTAGAAAAATGGTACAGATGAACCGGTTTGCCGGGCAGAAATAGAGACACAGTTGGAGAGAACAAACGTATGGACACCACGGGGGGAAAGTGGTGGTGGGGGGTGGTGGGGGGTGGTGGCGGTGGGATGAATTGGGAGATTGGGATTGACATATATACACTAATATCTATAAAATGGATAACTAACAAGAACCAGCTGTATAAAAAAATAAATAAAATAAAATTCAAAAATTCAACAACAAAAAAACCCCACAACGACCCAAAACCTATGGGATGTACCTAAAGCACTTCTAAGAGGGAAGTTTATAGAAATACAAGCCTACCTCAGAAAACAAGAAAAATCTCAAATAAACAATCTAACCTTACACCTAAAGCAACTAGAGAAAGAAGAACAAATAAAACCCAAAGTTAGTAGAAGGAAAGAAATCATAAAGATCAGAGCAGAAATAAATGAAATAGAAACAAAGAAAACAATAGCAAAGATCAATAAAACTAAAAGCTGCTTCTTTGAGAAGATAAACAAAATTGATAAACCTTTAGCCAGACTCATCTAGAAAAAGACGGAGAGGGCTCAAATCAATAAAATTAGAAATGAAAAAGGAGAAGTTACAACAGATACTGCAATAATACAAAGCATCAAAAGAGACTACTACAAGCAACTCTATGCCATAAAATGGACAAGCTGGAAGAAATGGACAAATTCTTAGAAAGGTATAACCTTCCAAGACTGAACCAGGAAGAAATAGAAAATATGAACAGACCAATCACAAGTAATGAAATTGAAACTGTGATTAAAAATCTTCCAACAAACAAAAGTCCAGGACCAGATGGCTTCACAGGTGAATTCTATCAAACATTTAGAGGAGAGCTAACACCCGTCATTCTCAAACTCTTCAAAAAAACTGCAGAGTAAGGAACACTCCCAAACTCATTTTACAAGGCCAGCATCACCCTGATACCAAAACCAGACAAAGATACTACAAAAAAAGAAAATTACAGACCAATATCACTGATGAATATACATGCAAAAATCCTCAACAAAATAATAGCAAACAGACTCCAACAACACATTAAAAGGATCATACACCATGATTAAGTGGGATTTATCCCAGGGATGCAAGGATTCTTCCATATACGCAAATTAATCAATGTGATACACCATATTAACAAATTGAAGAAGAAAAACCATATGATCATCTCAATAGATGCAGGAAAAGCTTTTGACAAAATTCAACACCCGTTTATGATAAAAACTCTCCAGAAGGTGGGCATAGAAGGAACCTACCTCAACATAATAAAGGCCATATACGACAAACCCACAGCAAACATCATTCTCAACGGTGAAAAACTGAAAGCATTTCCTCTAAGATCAGGACCAAGACAAGGATGTCCACTCTCGCCACTACTGTTCAACATAGTTTTGGAAGTCCTAGCCATGGCAATCAGAGCAGAAAAAGAAATAAAAGGAATACAAATTGTAAAAGGAGAAGTAAAACTGTCACTGTTTGCAGATGACATGACACTATACGTAGAGAATCCTAAAGATGCCACCAGAAAACTACTAGAGCTAATCAATGAATTTGGTAAAGTTGCAGGATACAAAATTAATGCACAGAAATCTCCTGCATTCCTATACAGTAACAACAAAAGATCAAAAAGAGAAATTAAGAAAACAAACCCATTCACCATTGCAACGAAAAGAATAAAATACCTAGGAATAAACCTACCTAAGGAGGTAAAAGAACTGTACTCAGAAAACTATAAGCCACTGATGAAAGAAATCAAAGATGATACCAACAGATGGAGAGATATACCATGTTCTTGGATTGGAAGAATCAGTATTGTGAAGATGACTATACTACCCAAAGCAATCACAGATTCAATGCAATCACTATCAAATTACCAATGGCATTTTTTACAGAACTAGAACAAAAAATATTAAAATTTGTATGGAGACACAAAAGACCCCAAATAGACAATGCAGTCTTGAGGGAAAAAAACGGAGCTGGAGGAATCAGACTCCCTGACTTCAGACTATACTACAAAGCTACAGTAATCAAGACAATATGGTACTGGCACAAAAACAGAAATATAGATCAATGGAACAGGATAGAAAGCCTAGAGATAAACCCACACACCTATCGTCAACTAATCTATGACAAAGGAGGCAAGGATATACAATGGATAAAAGACAGTCTCTTTAATAAGTGGTGCTGGGAAAACTGGACAGCTACATGTAAAAGAATGAAATTAGAACACTCCCTAACACCATACACAAAAATAAACTCAAAATGAATTAGAGACCTAAATGTAAATCTGGACACTATAAAACTCTTAGAGGAAAACATAGGCAGAACACTCTTTGACATAAATCACAGCAAGATCTTTTTTGATCCACCTCCTAGAGTAATGGAAATAAAAACAAAAATAAACAAATGGGACCTAATGAAACTTAAAAGCTTTTGCACAGCAAAGGATACTACAAACAAGACGAAAAGACAACCCTCAGAATGGGAGAAAACATTTGCAAACGAATCAATGGACAAAGGGTTAATCTCCAAAATACACAAACAGCTCATGCAGCTCAATATTAAAAAAACAAACAACCCAATCCAAAAATGGGCAGAAGACCTAAGTAGACATTTCTCCAAAGAAGACATACAGATGGCCAAGAAGCACATGAAAAGCTGCTCAGCATCACTAATTAAAACAAGATTACCCTCACTATCAGGTACTTGAGGTGCAGTGATTCCATTAGGTCAATTACAGACCTTAGCAGACATAGGAGCTAGGAAAACGGTTCATACCTCTCTGTCTTCCAGCTTCACTGGTTTTTTGGTTCCACCCACTCAAAACACTCAGGCCCTCCCACTAGGTCTTTGTGACTGCTGTTCCCTCAACCTAAGAGGCATTTCCCACCCCTCTTTAACACCTACTTCTTCAGATCCCAACTCAAGTGTTATTTCCCAGGAAAGCATTTTTAATTTTTCTCAATAGGTCAAATCTCCCTTCATATGTGCCCTCATAGTACCTCTACCTCCTCACTATTCACAGCTGGAATTTTGTTATCATTTGTGCGATTATTTGATTAAGTACTACTTCTCCACCAGGCTATAAGTTCTTTTGAGTACAAAGACTGGGTTTCTTTTATTCATTATTGTAATCCCCATCCAAGCACAGTGCCTGGCACATAGTAGGTGCTCAGATGATATTTGCTCAGTAGATTAAGGCATCCTCTTCTTTGAATGGATATGTCTCCTAAGGTTAATGCACTGCACCTTAGAGAATATTTTCAAATGATATTTAATAGGTGCAAATACTTTCATAATTAGAATCACACTTAATCACCACAGAATCTCTGTCAGGTGTTGTTTACCTAATTTTACAAAAGAAGATATCAAGGCTCAGAGTGACTGAATAACTTTCTGGATCCATATTTGTGCCCACAGAGGGGATCTCCATTCACAAGCCCAGTCCTCCTCTCACAACTGCTATGCTGCTGCTGCTGCTAAGGGATCAGTCTTGTTCTAATATATGATTTGTCTCCTCACTTCCAACCATGAGGATTGCCTTTTGCTTTTTATAGTTTTGCTGAAAGCAAAAGTTAGGATCTGAACCACCTATTGGATAAATAAGAGATCGACTGATTTTAAATGAAAAGATCAAATTTAAGAACAGACGTGCTGCATGTTCTAGGCAGAAATGTGGTTCCAGCCATGATGGGTCAGGCAGCTGAACCTTCTCCCTTCTACTTCTATTGTGTGGATCAGATGATGTAACTATATCATCTGAAACACAGGCCCAAAATTGTGCTGAGAGGTCATGTCATGCTTCATTGTTGAGGTGACAGAAGATCAGCTGTCCCCTTCCCCAGCAATTTCACAAAGACAGACTTTGTTTGAGTTTGCTCTGTGGTTTCTGCACAAGGGAAAACTCTCACGCAGAAGGGTCTTATATTAGTTATCTATTGTTGCATAACAAATTACCTCTAAATTTACTAGCTTACAAAATAAATATTTACGATCTTATAATTTCTGTGAGTCAGAAATCCAAGAGCAGTTTAACTTAGTAGTTGTAGCTCAGAGTCTCTCATGAAGTTACAGTCAAGCTGTCAGCCAGAGTTGCAGGCATCTCAAGCCTGGAGAATCTGCTTCCAAGCTCACTTACACGGTTGTTGGCAGGACTCAGTTCTTCACTGACCTTTTGCTGGAGACCTCAGTCCCTTGCCACGTGGACCTCTCCACAGATGGACTGCTTGTCCTCACAACATGGCTGTTGGCTTCTTTGAGAGTACGTAATCCAAGAGAGAAAGAGAAAGAATCCAAGATGGAACCCAATCTTGATAACCTAATCTTGGAAGTGACATACCATCATTTCCACCATACAACATTTAATGTTGTCCCAGAGGTCTCTTAGGCTGTCTTCATTTCTTTTCATTATTTTTTCTTTAGTCTGTTCCGCAGCAGTGAATTCCACCATTCTGTCTTCCAGGTCACTTATCCGTTCTTCTGCCTCAGTTATTCTGCTATTGATTCCTTCTAGTGTAGTTTTCATTTCAGTTATTGTATTGTTCATCTCTGTTTGTTTGTTCTTTAATTCTTCTAGGTCTTTGTTAAACATTTCTTGCATCTTCTCGATCTTTGCCTCCATTCTTATTCCGAGGTCCTGGATCATCTTCACTATCATTGTTCTGAATTCTTTTTCTGGAAGGTTGCCTATCTCCACTTCATTTAGTTGTTTTTCTGGGGTTTTATCTTGTTCATTCATCTGGTATATAGCCCTCTGCCTTTTCATCTTGTCTATCTTTCTGTGAATGTCACATACCATCATTTCTGCTGTGTTCTATTGATTACACCAAATAAACTTCATACAGTGTTGGGAGGGTACCACATAAGGGTGTGAATAGCAGGAGACAGAGATTATTGGTGGCTATTTCGGAAGCTGGATATGGTAAGTCCCTTCTCATTTTGAGCAGGTAGTAAGGTTGTTTCTCTGAATTCACACCATCAAGATGGGAAAGGATGGTTAAATCAGCTAATGAGGAACCTCTGGCATCCAGCAAATCTAGAGTAGGCTACTATATCATTGAAAATTTGGTTAACATCACTGTAATCTGATAATGCATGTGATGTACAAAATGAGAGATGTTTAAGTGATTAGCTGTGGCATTACACCCAATGATATAATGGGAAATTGCTTCACCAGCTTCCCTGATTACAAAGGCAGGCATTCCTTGGCAGAGGACAGGATGGACATGCAAAGGGACAAAGGTGTTACAGCAGGCAGGTAGCTACATATGAGCAGAGAAAGGAGGGGCATGGGCCAGGTGGCAGGAAACCACACACCTTGTAAACAGCAGGGGTCCATAGGCAGACAAAGAAAAGAAGGAACCTCCAGACTGACAGGAAACCACACATTTTGGGGTGATAAGTGTCCTGGGGGCAGACCAAAAAAAAGGTGGGAAAAGGTGGGAATCTCAGCACCTGAATGTAACATTTTTCTCATTATGCTCTCATTACAATAAAATTAGCCTTGCAGATAAGAAGTACCCATGATGCACCAACGCTATGACACTTCCGATCAAGGCTAAATAAGGACAAAAATCCCTCCTCCCCTTGGGAAGGTGGAGCTGGGATGAAAATCAGGGAATACGACCCCCAAACCCCTCCTTCCCCAGTGAATATTCCACCCCTTTATTTGTATGCCCCACAAAACCGGCTTGCCAAAACAAACTCAGGGCAGCTACTCACGTGTTTGCCTGCTATCCCTTTGAGAGTGTACTTTTGCTTACATAAATCCTCGCTTTACTTTCTTGACCTCCCTGTCTCGTTTCTGAATTCTTTCTGTGACGAGACATGAACCTTTCTTTCACTGGGAACAAAGGTATCATTGGTATGTGTGTATGCATGTATCTACATGCACATATATATGTGAGTACTTCCATGCTAAACTTTTAAAACACATCTCATGGGATACTTGTTTGAGAACTGACATTTGAACTAAGGTCTTCTCTCCCCCGAACCCACTGATACAAAATACAGCTGCTGTGCTGTTTTACAGTACTTCTATTAACATCCAATTCAATGTAACATAACCTGAAATGTCCACAAAAGTTATAACCAGATACCAAGTTAAACACTTTAGATAGCTCCTAGACCCTCGTTCCTGCTTTCTCCTCTGCTTGAAATGCCATGCCCAGTCCCAAATCAAGGATCTTTTTTCTCTCTGTTGAAATCTTTTTCATGTCACTTTTTCTATGATTTTCTCAAAATCAAAACTAATTATCAGTGCTTCTCAGCACTTACTTACACATCTTTTATACTACTTATGCAGTTAAATATAAATCAGACCCCAATAAATGGAGCAATTATTTGGGGAAAGAAGGCAGTGAACTTTGTTCTCATACATGACCCTGAGCATCCAGCAGACTCCTTGAATGCAGAAGGTTCTTAGAGGACGAAAAAGGCTGACTCTGAGAGCCTGTTGACTAACAAGTCTCCCCACAGGGGAGAGAATGCAGGGTGACATAAATACCCAAGGTATGTGGTTTGTTAGAAAAAATATATATATATATTATATAGATATAGATAGATAGAGATTATCTTGCACATATAGTAACCAAATACACAATGAGTTCACAATAATCATGCCAAGTGACACAAATCATACTTGTTTCACATTTGTCAATATCAGAAAAATTATTTTCCAACAAAAAACCCATTAGGTACAGTACTCTTCATACCTAAAATAAAGAGGAAAACTCAGGAATTGCTCTTGATGCTTAACATACCCAAAAACTGCCAACTCACTAAAAAACTTTAAAATTATATAAGAATTTGAAGTGGTTGTCCTATAATGAATGGTAATAAAACAGAGCTGTGTTTCAAATCTTTTGTCAGGATAGTACTGTCTGGAATAAAATGTTTTTCCAAATTCAAAATACAATAAAATTCAACAGATTTACTCCATATTACTTAGGAGAAAAGATATTATTTTTCTCCTCCATATAATTTCTCCTCTGGCTGGCTACCACTATCAGCAACAGAAATTCTGAACCTCTGTAAGTAGTAAAACAACCACCCAATAAGAAGGTAGAATTTTTGGCACTTTAGATAACAAACCCTGGCAATGTTTACCTATTTGTGTTATCTAGAGGACTGTTCTTTACAGTTCTTGCTGTTTTGCAAAAGAAAAAGGAAAAATTAGCTCTCCCCTTCCCAGGGCTTTGGAAACAATGGAGTTGTATTTTCGTAACAACCAGGGACTTGGCAGCAGTAACAGGGACTCTCTTAAGTTGCCATATGGCCCCCCCAAGCAGCCATAGGTTTCCAAATGCGTGTGTTATGGGTTTTAGTCTAAATCAGAAGAGTCTCAGCATGAGTGGTATTTGCACCCTACAGCAAGGAACCAAAAAAGCTGAGAAACAAAACAGGGAACTGGAGACCAAACTAATAAATTGTGTCCAAGATTGAGCCAGTAAATACCAAGCACTCAACCATATGTTTAGCAAAAGAGGTAGAGTTCTTACATCTATTTGAAGAAGTATACAACAGATGAAAAGTGTAGACATAAAACAAATACTTTGGAAATTGTTCCCTAAAAAATGCATACAGGAGCTATGAAACTGAGCAGGACGCTGTGGGGCTCCTGGGCATGGAAACCTTTCCGTGTCCCCGTTCCTTGTTTGTACAGAACAGACTCCAGCCTCCATGACCTTCCCTGAGTTCCAAAGGGCAGATTCAAACAGTTGCTAATCAGGGAAAGGAGGAGATGCAAAGACAAGCAAGGAGCAGCCAAGAAACGACAGTGCTGCCTTGGGGCAGGGTTCTGGTGCCACCTCAAGGGATACACACAGCAATATCTTTGAGCTCTTCTGCAGAACTAAAACCCCCAACAAACAGAGTTAGCATTCTTCATTCCAGAGAAGACCACCTGAGGCCAGATTAAAGGAACCAAAGAAGCTCATCAAGAGACTACCTGAGACCAGATTAAAGGAGTGCAGGCCCTGCACACACCCTAATCCTTACCAGCAACCCCACCCTTGAACCATTGCTATAAAACTCCTCACCAAATCCTCCCATTTTGGGACACATAGTTTTGAGGGCAGGAGCCCTCTGTGTCCCCCTTTGCCTGGCAAAGCAATAAAGCTATTCTTTTCTACTTCACCCAAAACTCTGTCTCTGAGATTTGATTTGGCACCAGTGCACAGAGGTCAAGCTTTCGACATCAGCTATAAATCAGCTTGGTGTAAGATGAACAAAACTATAAAGTCCTAAGAGAGAAGACTGGATTCAGAACAAGAAATGTTAGTCAGGCATGCCTTTGAAAACATTTCTCCCATAAAATTCACAATTCCTTGAACCTTGAAAAGAGCTAACCCTGAACTAGTGATGGACTCCAGAGCAAAAAAATTCCTGAAGAATTTAAATCCAGAAATTGTTAGTTGATGGCAATCAAAACCACCTATGAGAATATATTAAAAGATGTAACTAGAGAGTGTTGCTGAATTGTATTGAAAGGGACCAGAATATGCCACCCCAAAATATGCCACTTTGGCATAAGAATTATTTTGAGCTGAAGGCAATTGAGGGACAGCAGATGCAGGAAAAGCTCTAAAACCAGCACATAAATTTCCCTTTGTAAAGGCAATTTATATTTATAAAGGATTTTTTTTAAGTTGTCCTCTCCTGACTTGCCTGGAGACAATTCTTGTCACATGAGATGACTTGAATCTGCACAACAAATCTTTCTAAACAACCCTTATTTACCATACATGTCTTAGTCACCTGCCCACAACCTATCCCCTCTCACACCGCAGAAGCCCAAACTCCCTTCTTCACACTGTGTTAAAATGGTATGTAAGGCCCCAGGTCCACCTACTTCTGGATTTTCACTTCTTTTCTGTGAATCTCTCTCTATATATATGCCCTTTCTTCTCCTGTTAATCTGTATTTTGTCAGTTTAATCTATAGGGCCCTATTCATTGAACCTAAGATGACAGAGGGAAGTTTCTTCCTCCACTACAGTATCATGTGAAAAATAATAGAAGGATACAATAAAGTAAGTTGAAATTAAAGGTTTCCAGTGTTATCTCCCTGAAATTAAAGGTACCACTGCCATAGTCTACCACCTTACAAGACACAATAAACCTCCAAGAAGCCAACATCTTGACTCAAAGAATGTGCAGAAATAATCAAAATCTTTCACTGGAAAGTTAATATGACCATGTGGATCCACTGAAAACTCCCAATTACAAAATTCTAGCTTCCTCAATACTGCCTGGTCCCTAACATGTTCCTCCGGCCTATGACCCAGTTTCCCATTTCCTCATCTTTAATTCATCAATGCCACTTCTTCCTCTACTTTTATTCCTATCCATTTCATCTCTTCATCTCAGGTCCACTCACCTTTTGCAGGATTCTCTACCATTCCCTTTTCCTGAGCCTCCTTGGATCAAATTCCAATCTATCCTTATATTTTTCTATAATGCCCCTTAACTAAAAATCACAGCCCGTAACCAAATATCTCCCTGATAAGCCACCTCATATCTCACAGCAAAGAAATAACAACAAAAAAACTTGTTCCATGTTGGGGTTTTTTTTCCATTCTTGCTTGATAATCCTTTCTCTTTTGAAACACATCTTGTTTCATATTATTTTCTTCTTATCTTTATCTTTAGTTCATGGACTTCCAGGCCTCGGTTGCTGATGAATTTATCACTAAAATCAGCTAAGAGGATTATCCAGATAGATATTTTATACTTTAACCTCACTGTCCCTTGAACCCCATAATTCCAACAGCCCTCATAGTCACTCCATCTTGAACTCCATTCTTTTCACATCTTGACTCTCATCCCCACCCTCTGCATACAACCTCAACCACTCCTTAACTGAAATAAAACGGGGTCATTTTTTCTTTCCTTTTCTCTCAGAAGACAAAGTATTCCATAAACTCCTTTTACAAGCTTTCTCATTCAAATTACTCTCAATTTCACATCTTAGATATCCTTATCATATATATCTTTGTCCTTACATGCATCTTTAACCTCCCCTTTACTTGATCCTTAAAGTCCTTCTACCTCCATGTTCATATATCCTTAAAATTTCTCTAAAAACATTTCCCAAGGTTTGGTATCCCACTAAGCTTCTGATCTTTCTCTCTTTTATTTCATTGTTAAATTCTTTTTTAAAAAATCTAATTCTTACACTTTATTAATGCCTTCTTTTTCTTTAATCTCTCACAATCTAAGCATTACTCCTATCTCTTTGCTAAAACTACTCACTCGGTTGTCCAAACTGTCTGCATAAAGATAAAATCCAATGATCCTTTCTGACTCTTCCTTTTCCTTAACTCTAGAATTTGATCGAGTTGTCTACCTTCTTCTTGAATCTTTCTCTGTGAAATTATTCATCTGCAGTTATATTCCTATTTTAGTGACAATTCCTTTTTCTCCTTTACTGCTTTCCTTTCCTTTCTAAAGTTCTCATTCTCTGGGTATTCCAAGTTTTGATTCCATGCAAAAATCTTATGCATGTTGATGACACTGAGATCTACAATGCTAGCTGTTACTTGTTCTTGAATTCTAAAACCAGGTTTGAATACTATTGTCATATAACACCTCTTGAATATTCCTCCAGTAACTAAACTACATAATGAGAATACAATTTATGAAGGGAATATTTCTGTTCCTAGCAATAAAAGATTAGCCGATCTCAGACTAAATCTCCCAGTGAGAACAAGTACAAAAGTTATTACAGTACAAAAATAGTTGTTTCATGGCATTTAAGAGTCAGAATTCAAAGGACCAGGATCCCAGAGAGAAGGAAAATACATTGAGATCATCAATGTATTAATATCATACATGCCATCCTCCCTTGAAGCAATTTGAAAGCACATGAAGAACGATTCTGGGGAACCAAGAAGAAAGCAACTGCTAAGAGGATGAAACGCAGAATTTGAGGCCCACCATGAAATTTTAGTAAATGATTCAGAATGGCTATACCTAAGAATAAGAGCAAAATGGAAATAGAACATTTTCAGTTAGAACAATGTGATTCCCCTAACCCCAACTTTTATTGGAAGAAAATTAAATTTTCTCCAGAAGAAAATAGTATTATCCTGGGCCTCTATAAGTTTTTATACACAAAGCCTCACATTCAATCAAAAATTAAAAGTCATGGCAGGAAACAGAACAAAATGACTAAAAATCAAGAAAAATAGAGACAATTAGAGCCACAGATGATCCAGAAATTGGAGTTATCAGACATGGACTTTTAAAACTTTATAAATATGATTAAGTCATTCAAGAAAACAGATGAAAAAGTAGAAATTTCTCCCCTGAGAACTGGAGTCTATTTGAAAAATCAGATGGAAATTCTAAATAGAAAGTACAATAATATGAAATTAAACACTAACTGAATATAATCAACAGCACATTAGCACAACAGAAGAATAGCATAGTGAACAGTAAGTTCATTGGTGGAAAATACACATACTAAAATAAAGGGAGAGGAGGAGCTACAAGATGGCGGAAGGGTAAGACGTGAAGACCACCTTCCTCCCCATAAATACATCAGAAATACATCTACATGGGGAACAACTCCTACAGAACACCTACTGAACGCTGGCAGAAGACCTCAGACCTCCCAAAAGGCAAGAAACTCCCCACGTACCTGGGTAGGACAAAAGAAAAAAGAAAAAACAGAGACAAAAGAATAGGGACGGAGCCTGCACCAGTGGGAGGGAGCTGTGAAGGAGGCAAGGTTTCCACACACAATGAAGCCCCTTCGCAGGCGGAGACTGCGGGTGGCGGATGGGGGAGCTTCGGAGCCAAGGAGGAGAGCGCAGCAATAGGGGTGCGGAGGGCAAAGCGGAGAGATTCCCACACAGAGGAGCAGTGCCGACCAGCACTCACCAGCCCGAGAGGCTTCTCTGCTCACCCGCCGGGGCGGGCGGGGCTGGGAGCTGAGGCTCGGGCTTCGGAGGTCGGATCCCAGGGAGAGGACTGGGGTTGGCGGCGTGAACACAGCCTGAAGGGGGCGAGTGTGCCACAGCTAGCCGGGAGGGAGTCCGGGAAAAAGTCTGGACCTGCCTAAGAGGCAAGAGACCACTGTTTCGGGGTGCGCAAGGAGAGGGGATTCAGAGCACCACCTAACCTAGCTCCAGAGGTGGACACAAGCCGCGGCTATCAGCGCGGACCCCAGAGACGGGCATGGGATGCTAAGGCTGCTGCTGCAGCCACCAAGAAGCCTGTGTGCGAGCACAGGTCACTCTCCACACCGCCCCTCCCGGGAGCCTGTGCAGCCCGCCACTGCCAGGGTCCCGGGATCCAGGGACAACTTCCCCGGGACAACACATGGCACGCCTCAGGCTGGTGCAATGTCACGCCTACCTCTGCCGCCGCAGGCTCGCCCCGCCTCCTCCGTACCGCTCCCTCCCCCTGGCCTGAGTGAGCCAGAGCCCCCGAATCAGCTGCTCCTTTAACCACGTCCTGTCTGAGTGAAGAACAGACGCCCTCAGGTGACCTACACGCAGAGGCAGGGCCAAATCCAAAGCTGAACCCCAGGAGCTGTGCGAACAAAGAAGAGAAAGGGAAATTTCTCCCAGCAGCCTCAGGAGCAGCGGATTAAATCTCCACAATCAACTTGATGTACTCTGAATCTGTGGAATACCTGAATACACAACGAATCATCCCTAATTGAGGAGGTGGACTTTGGGAGCAACGATATATATTTTTTTTCCATTTTTCTCTTTTTGTGAGTGTGTATGTGTATGCTTCTCTACGTGATTTTGTCTACATAGCTTTGCTTTTACCATTTGTTCTAGGTTTCTGTCTTTTTTTTAATTACTTTTTAAAAAATTTTTCTTAATAATTATTTTTTATTTTAATAACTTTATTTTATTTTATTTTACTTTACTTTATTTTATCTTCTTCTTTCTTTCTTTCTTTTTCTTCTCCCTTTTATTCTCAGCCATGTGGATGACAGGCTCTTGGTGCTCCAGCCAGGCGTCAGGGCTGTGCCTCTGAGGTGGGAGAGCCAAGTTCAGGACACTGGTCCACAAGAGGCCTCCCAGCTCCACGTAATATCAAACGGCAAAAATCTCCCAGAGATCTCCATCTCAACACCAAGACCCAGCTCCACTCAATGACCAGCAAGCTACAGTGCTGGACACCCTATGCCAAATAACTCGCAAGACAGGAACACAACCCACCCATTAGCCGAGAGGATGCCTAAAATCATAATAAAGCCACAGACACCCCAAAACACACCACCACACCTGGACCTGCCCACCAGAAAGACAAGATCCAGCCTCATCCAGCAGAACACAGGCACTAGTCCCCTCCAACAGGAAGCCTACACAACCAACTGAGCCAACCTTAGACACTGGGGGCAGACACCAAAAACAACGGGAACTACGAACCTGCAGCCTGTGACAAGGAGACCCCAAACACAGTAAGTTAAGCAAAATGAGAAGACAGAGAAATACACAGCAGATGAAGGAGCAAGGCAAAAATCCACGAGACCTAACAAATGAAGAGGAAATAGGCAGTCTACCTGAAAAGGAATTCAGAATAATGATAGTAAAAATGATCCAAAATCTTGGAAATAGAATGGAGAAAATACAAGAAACGTTTAACAAGGACCTAGAAGAACTAAAGAGCAAACAAAAAGTGATGAACAACACAAAAAATGAAATTAAAAATTCTCCAGAAGGGATCAATAGCAGAATAACTGAGGCAGAAGAACGGATAAGTGATTTGGAAGATAAAATAGTGGAAATAACTACAGCAGAGCAGAATAAAGAAAAAAGAATGAAAAGAATTGAGGACAGTCTCAGAGACCTCTGGGACAACATTAAATGCACCAACATTCGAATTATAGGGGTCCCAGAAGAAGAAGAGAAAAAGAAAGGGACTGAGAAAATATTTGAAGACATTAAAGTTGAAAACTTCCCTAATATGGGAGAGGAATTAGTTAATCAAGTCCAGGAAGCACAGAATAGTCCCATACAGGATAAATGCAAGGAGAAACATGCCAAGACACATATTAATCAAACTATCAAAAATTCAAAACAAAGAAAAAATATTAAAAGCAGCAAGGTAGGGGCTTCCCTAGTGGCACAGTGGTTAAGAATCCACCTGCCAATGCAGAGGACACGGTTTTGATCCCTGGTCCAAGCAGATCCCATATGTCGCGGAGCAACTAAGCCCGTGCACCACAACTACAGAGCCTGCGCTCTAGAGCTCCTGCTCTGCAACAAGAGAAGCCACCGCAATGAGAAGCCCCCTGCTCACCGCAACTAAAAAAAGCCCGTGCGCAGCAATGAAGACCCAACGCAGCCAAAAATAAATGAGTTTAAAAAAAGCAGCAAGGGAAAAACAACAAATAACATACAAGGGAATCCCCATAAGGTTAACAGCTGATCTTTCAGCAGAAACTCTGCAAGCCAGAAGGGAGTGGCAGGACATATTTAAAGTGATGAAGGAGAAAAAACTACAACCAAGATTACTCTACCCAGCAAGGATCTCATTCAGATTTGACGGAGAAATTAAAACCTTTACAGACAAGCAAAAGCTAAGAGAATTCAGCATCACCAAACCAGCTTTACAACAAATGCTAAAGGAACTTCTCTAGGCAGGAAACACAAGAGAAGGAAAAGACCTACAATAACAAACCCAAAACAATTAAGAAAATGGTAATAGGAACATACATAGCGATAATTACCTTAAATATAAATGGATTGTCTCATTGTGTCTGTGTCGAGGCGTCGGGAGGGCCTAGGTCCGTGCGCGGCGCCCTTCGTCCGGCCTGAGCCCCAGAGTCAGCTCCCCTTGCTCGCCCAGCACTCCCAGGCCGCTCCCGGGGCTCACGGAATAGTACAGAAACAGATACCAGAAAACATTTCCCCGGACAGAAAGGAGAGCACAGACCCCGTTTGGATCAAGTCAGTTCCCTGAGCCTGAATGATGACTGCTGAGTCAAGGGAAGCCACCGGTCTGTCCCCCCACGCTGCCCAGGAGAAGGACGGCATCGTGATAGTGAAGGTCGAAGAGGAAGATGAGGAAGAGCACATGTGGGGGCAGGACGCCAGTCTGCAGGAGTCTCCTCCTCCCGACCCAGAGATCTTCTGCCAGTGGTTCAGGCACTTCTGTTACCAGAACACTTTTGGGCCTCGAAAGGCCCTGAGTCGACTGAAGGAACTTGTCACCAGTGGCTGCGACCAGAGATAAACACCAAGGAGCAGATCGTGGAGCTGCTGGTGCTGGAGCAGTTCCTTTCTATTCTGCCCAAGGAGCTCCAGGTCTGGCTGCAGGAATACCATCCTGATAGTGGGGAGGAGGCTGTGACCCTTCTGGAAGATCTGGAGCTGGATTTATCAGGACAGCAGGTCCCAGGTCAAGTTCATGGACCTGAGATGCTCGCAAGGGGGATGGTGCCTCTGGATCCAGTACAGGAGTCCTCGAGCTTTGACCTTCCTCATGAGGCCACCCAGTCCCATTTCAAGCATTCATCTCGGAAACCCCGCCTCTTACAACCACGGGCTCTCCCTGCCACCCACGTTCCTGCCCCTCATCACAAGGGGGGTCCCAGAGACCAGGCGATGGCATCTACACTGTTCTCGGCAGATTCCCAGGCAATGGTGAAGATCGAGGACATGGCCGTGTCCCTCATCCTGGAGGAATGGGGATGTCAGAACCTGGCTCGGAGGAATCTGAATAGGGACACCAGGCAGGAGAATTATGGGAACGTGATTTCCCAGGGTTGTGAAAACAGGAATGAGAATGAGGAGTCCACCTCAAAGGCTGAAATTGCAGAAGACTCAGCATCACATGGGGAGACCACAGGAAAATTCCAGAAAGATTTCAGAGAAAAACATGAACAGCAGGGCAGAGTAGTAGACAGGCAGCAGAGAAACCCAGAGGAGAAAACTGGAAAAGAAAAGAGAGATCCGGGGCCAGCTACAGTCAAGGAAAAAAAAAACCCCAGCACAGGAGAGCAAGGTCCAAGGGAAAAGGGTAAAGGACTGGGGAGAAGCTTCAGTCTGAGCTCAAACTTCAACACCCCTGAAGAAGTTCCGACAGGAGCAAAGTCCCACAGATGTGATGAATGTGGTAAATGCTTCACAAGGAGTTCAAGCCTTATTCGCCATAAAATAATCCACACCAGAGAAAAGCCCTATGAATGTAGTGAGTGTGGGAAAGCCTTCAGTCTTAACTCAAACCTTGTTCTGCATCAGCGAATCCACACAGGAGAGAAGCCTCATGAATGTAATGAGTGTGGCAAAGCCTTCAGTCACAGTTCAAATCTCATTCTGCATCAGCAGATCCACTCTGGGGAGAAACCCTACGAATGTAACGAGTGTGGGAAGGCCTTCAGCCAGAGCTCAGACCTCACTAAGCATCAGAGAATCCACACGGGGGAAAAGCCCTATGAATGTAGTGAATGTGGAAAGGCTTTCAACCGAAACTCATACCTTATTCTGCATCGGAGAATTCACACCCGAGAAAAGCCCTATAAGCGCACGAAGTGCGGCAAGGCCTTCACCCGGAGCTCGACCTCACTCTGCATCACAGAATCCACACCAGAGAGCGAGCCTCCGAGTACAGCCCCGCCTCCCTCGATGCTTTCCGAGCATTCCTGAAAAGCTGTGTGTAAAGCGAGAATTTGTCAACAAGCCATTTCCCCTTTTCGTTTCTAAAATTATTTCAGAGATGTGTGCCCATGGAGGGGAAAAAAACCAGCCTCAACAGGTTAAAAAAAAAATCACACTTATGGATCCTTACAGTTACATCAGCAGTGTTCTGCCTTTGCCTAGTCTGTGGGCGTATAATTCTTCCACAGCCCCTGCAGGGAAATACTAGTCATAGGGATGGATAATCCACATGCTGTTTCCACACAGGATAGAAGCACACACACAGGAAAATGTCAAGCTTTCAGTAATGAGGAGACCTTTAAGGCGCTCTTGAACTCTTCGCAACCACAGTACATAATTGAAAGACTAAGACTGGCTCTGTGAAAATGACACTGAGGTTCAAAACCTGCTTGCTGCAAACACGCCCTACTGGGCCAACGTCTTGCTGAACCTTATTTCTCAAAAAAGAGGGACAGTTTGAACAAAAACTACATTGGCACATGCTGCTCAAACTAGTTATATATATACGGTAAGTTCTGCACAGTCACTGGTAGCCTACCAAAGCTATAGAAATCTAGGACTGCGCTGTCAGTATCAAACCGAAGATTTCTATCTCTTTCTGAAAGAGAGGGCATGCGCACCAGTCTACAGTTCCAAAGGACGGCCGCAGATGTAGATGGTTCCCTCCTCATGACTGAGATAAATCCTACTGAAATGGCAACCGTGATTCAAAACACTTCTCTCCCTTCTCGAAATCCCCGAATTCCCTAAAGCACTATCACACTCCTAACTGCGTTTCTCCACAGGTTAGCACTTGATTGCATACTGTCCTTGAATCTTTCGTTGTTCTGTGTGGGAAAGTTTTCATCACTCCCCAAAAGAGATGCTTCTCTCATCGGGGGATATATTTATATCCCTGACAGCCCTGGACACAGTGCTGACCACATGAGAAGTGCTCATTAGGCCTGACTTCTAGCAGGATTTGTACATTCACAACAAGGCCTGTGAGTCACGAGTACCTGAAATACGGTAGCCTGGCCCAGCTTGTGAGCCCGAGGCGTGGCTAAAGCTCTAGGGTCGCATGCTATTTTTGTCCTAAATATAAACGAAGGGTGCTGGTCAGCCACCAGCATAGACTATCTAGACACGGATCAGAGAGTAAATACCATGAAATGTCAAAAACAATAAAAAATTAAAAAAATAAATGGATGAAATGCTCCAACCAAAAGACATAGATTGGCTGAATGGATACAAAAACAAGACCCGCATATATGCTGACGACAAGAGACCCACTTCAGACCTAGGGACACATACAGACTGAAAGTGAGGGGATGGAAAAAGATATTCCATGCAAATGGAAATCAAAAGAAAGGAGTAGCAATTCTCATATCAGACAAAATGGACTGTAAAACAAAGACTATTACAACAGACAAAGAAGGACACTACATAATGATCAAGGGAGCAATCCAAGAAGAAGATATAACAATTGTAAATATTTATCCACCCAACATAGGAGCACCTCAATACATAAGGCAAATACTAACAGCCATGAAAGGGGAAATTGACAGGAATACAATCATAGTAGGGGACTTTAACACCACACTTTCACCAATGGACAGATCATCCAAAATGAAAATAAATAAGGAAACACAAGCTTTAAATGATACTTTAAACAAGATGGACTTAATTGATATTTATAGGACATTCCATCCAAAAACAACAGAATACACATTCTTCTCAAGTGCTCATGGAACATTCTCCAGGATAGATCATATCTGGGGTCACAAATCAAGCCTTGGTAAACTGAAGAAAATTGAAATCATATCAAGTATCTTTTCCGACCACAACACTATGAGACTAGATATCAATTACAGGAAAAAATCTGTAAAAAATACAAACACATGGAGGCTAAACAACACACTACTTAATAACCAAGAGATCACTGAAGATATCAAAGAGGATATCAAAAAATACCTAGAAACAAATGACAATGAAAACACGACGACCCAAAACCTACGGGATGCAGCAAAAGCAGTTCTAAGAGGGAAGTTTATAGCAATACAATCGTACCTTAAGAAACAAGAAACATCTCAAATAAACAACCTAACCTTACACCTAAAGCAACTAGAGAAAGAAGAACAAAAACCCCCCAAAGTTAGCAGAAGGAAAGAAATCATAAAGATCAGATGAGAAATAAATGAAAAAGAAATGAAGGAAGCAATAGCAAAGATCAATACAACTAAAAGCTGGTTCCTTGAGAAGATAAACAAAATTGATAAACCATTAGCCAGACTCATCAAGAAAAAAAGGGAGAAGACTCAAATCAATAGAATTAGAACTGAAAAAGGAGAAGTAACAACTGACACTGCAGAAATACAAAGGATCATGAGAGATTACTACAAGCAAGTATACGCCAATAAAATGGACAACCTGGAAGAAATGGACAAATTCTTAGAAATGCACAACCATCTGAGACTGAACCAGGAAGAAATAGAAAATATGAAGACCAATCACAAGCACTGATATTGAAACTGTGATTAAAAATCTTCCAACAAACAAAAGCCCAGGACCAGATGGCTTCACAGGCGAATTCTATCAAGCATTTAGAGAAGAGCTAACACCTATCCTTCTCAAACTCTTCCAAAATGTAGCAGAGGGAGAAACACTCCCAAACTCATTCTATGAGGACACCACCACCCCGATACCAAAACCAGACAAAGATGTCACAAAGAAAGAAAACTACAGGCCAATATCACTGATGAACATAGATGCAAAAATCCTCAACAAAATACTAGAAAACAGAATCCAACAGCACATTAAAAGGATCATACACCATGACCAAGTGGGGTTTATCCCAGGAATGCAAGGATTCTTCAATTTACGCAAATCAATCAATGTGATACACCATATTAACAAATTGAAGGAGAAAAACCATATGATCATCTCAATAGATGCAGAGAAAGCTTTCGAGAAAATTCAACACCCATTTATGATAAGAACCCTCCAGAAAGTAGGCACAGAGGGAACTTTCCCCAACATAATAATGGCCATATATGAGAAACCCACAGCCAACATCGTCCTCAATGGTGAAAAACTGAAACCATTTCCACTAAGATCAGGAACAAGACAAGGTTGCCCACTCTCACCACTATCACTCAACATAGTTTTGGAAGTTTTAGCCACAGCAATCAGAGAAGAAGAAGAAATGAAAGGAATCCAAATCGGAAAAGAAGAAGTAAAGCTGTCACTGTTTGCAGATGACATGATACTATACATAGAGAATCCTAAAGATGCCACCAGAAAACTACTAGAGCTAATCAATGAATTTGGTAAAGTAGCAGGATACAAAATTAATGCACAGAAATCTCTAGTATTCCTATACAGTAATGACGAAAAATCTGAAAATGAAATTAAGAGAACACTCCCATTTACCACTGCAACAAAAAGAATAAAATATCTAGGAATAAACCTACCTAGGAGACAAAAGACCTGTATGCAGAAAATTATAAGACAGTGATGAAAGAAATTAAAGATGATACAAATAGATCGAGAGATATACCATGTTCTTGGATTGGAAGAATCAACATTGTGAAAATGACTCTACTACCCAAAGCAATCTACAGATTCAATGCAATCCCTATCAAACTACCACTGGCATTTTTCACAGAACTAGAACAAAAGATTTCACAATTTATATGGAAACACAAAAGACCACGAATATCCAAAGCAATCTTGAGACAGAAAAACGGAGCTGGAGGAATCAGGCTCCCTGGCTTCAGACTATACTACAAAGCTACAGTAATCAAGACAGTATGGTGCTGGCACAATAACAGAAATATAGATCAACAGAACAGGATAGAAAGCCCAGAGATAAACCCACACACATATGGTCACCTTATCTTTGATAAAGGAGGCAAGAATATACAGTGGAGAAAAGACAGCCTCTTCAATAAGTGGTGCTGGGAAAACTGGACAGTTACATGTAAAAGAATGAAATTAGAATACTCCATAACACCATACACAAAAATAAACTCGAAATGGATTAAAGACCTAAATGTAAAGACAGACACTATAAAACTCTGAGAGGAAAACATAGACAAAACACTCTATGACATAAATCACAGAAAGATCCTTTTTGACCCACCTCCTAGAGAAATGGAAATAAAAACAAAAATAAACAAATGGGACCTAATGAAACTTAAAAGCTTTTGCACAGCAAAGGAAACCATAAACAAGACGAAAAGACAACCCTCAGAATGGGAGAAAATATTTGCAAATGAAGCAACTGACAAAGGATTCATCTCCAAAATATACAAGCAGCTCATGCAGCTCAATATCAAAAAAACAAACAACCCAATCCAAAAATGGGCAGAAGACCTAAATAGACATTTCTCCAAAGAAGATATACAGATTGACAACAAACACATGAAAGAATGCTCAACATCATTAATCATTAGAGAAATGCAAATCAAAACTGCAATGAGATATCATCTCACACTGGTCAGATTGGCCATCATCAAAAAAACTACAAACAAGAAATGCTGGATAGGGTGTGGAGAAAAGGGAACCCTCTTGCACTGTTGGTGGGAATGTAAATGTATAGAGCCACTATGGAGAACAGTATGGAGGTTTCTTAAAAAATTAAAAATAGAACTACCATATGACCCAGCAATCTCACTACTGGGCATATACCCTGAGAAAACCGTAATTCACACAGTGTCATGTACCAAAATGTTCATTGCAGCTCTATTTACAATAGCCAGGACATGGAAGCAACCTATGTGTCCATCAACAGATGAATGGATAAAGAAGATGTGGCACATATGTACAATGGAATATTACTCAGCCATAAAAAGAAATGAAATTGAGTTATTTGTAGTGAGGTGGATGGACCTAGAGTCTGTCAGAGTGAAGTAAGTCAGAAAGAGAAAAACAAATACCGTATGCTAACACATATATGTGGAATTAAAAAAAAATGGTCATGAAGAACCTAGGGGCAGGACAGGAATAAAGACGCAGACCTACTAGAGAATGGACTTGAGGATACGGGGAGGGGGAAGGGTAAGCTGGGACAAAGTGAGAGACTGGCATGGACATATACACACTACCAAACGTAAAATAGTGGGAAGCAGCCGCATAGCACAGGGAGATCAGCTCGGTGCTTTGTGACCACCTAGATGGGTGGGATAGGGAGGGTTGGAGGGAGGGAGATGCAAGAGGGAAGAGATATGGGGACATATGTATATGTATAACTGATTCACTTTGTTATAAAGCAGAAACTAACACACCATTGTAAAGCAATTATACTCCAATAAAGATGTTAAAAAAAGAAAACACAGGGAGAAAATACAAGAAATGAGAAAAGAGTATAAGAGGTATGAGACATGGGAAAAGGTGTATCATATGTATAATTTATATTTTTGGCAAGACTAGAAGGAAGATGGAGTAGAAGTAATATTATAATATTTGAAGAGATGCAATTCTATAAGTTTCACAAACTACATTAACAAGAAGCTCCATGAATCCAAAATGTATAATTACATATAGGCATAAAATCGTTTAAATTATGACAACAAAAGAAAAATAAAAAATTTAAAAGCAGAGAACATGGCATATACCTCCAAAGGAACAACAATGTGACTACATGACTAAGAGTCACATTCTCACCAGATACAATGGAACACAGAAAATAGTGGAATAATATGTTTTAAATGCTGAAATAAAAGAACTACCAACTTAGAACTGAGGGAAAATATCCTTCAAAAATAAAGAGGAAATACATCATTTTGAAGCAAAGAGCACCTGTTTAGATTCATTGACGAAATACTATAGGAAGAAGAAAGAAGAAAAATTATCTGAGTTGAAATCAGGGTAATGTAAGTAGGCATAAAGAGCCACTAAATAGGATAAATATGTGCATAAACTGTTCAAAACAACAAAACTATTAGGCTATGGGTTTAAAATATAGAGAGAATTAAAATACATAACAACAACAGGCCAAAAGCAGAGTAGGGGTAAATGGAGTTAAAATGTTGTAAGATCCTTGCATTGCTCAGAGAGTGGTAAAATATCTAACTTAGATTACAATCAAGTAAGTCAAGGATGTATATGTAATATGTAGGTTAAAAATTAAAAGAATAATAAAATAATGAAAAATTAACAGTGAAAATGGAATATTTAAAACAAAATATTTGATTAATCCCCCCCAAAAAGGAAAAAATGTCAAGATGAAGGAGAAATGAGGGGAGAAAGAAAATAAGAAATAGTATATTTATATATAAATATATCACTATTAAATTAAATAACATTAGACCAAATATTTGAGGTTGAAGACTAAGACCGTCAGATTAAATTTAAAAAACATACATATACATATACAAACTCTTTGCTGTTTAAAAGAGGCATGCCTATTTGCAGCAACATGGATGGACCTAGAGATTGTCATACTGAGTGAAGTATGTCAGCAGAGAAAGACAAATATCATATATCGCTTATACATGGAATCTAAAAAAATGGTACAAATGAACCTATTTACAAAACAGAAATTAGTCACAGATGTAGAAAACAATGGTTACCAAGGGGGAAAGGTGGGGGGGTGCATAAATTGGGAGATTGGGATTGACATACACACACTACTATATATAAAGGATAACTAATGAGAACCTACTATATAGCACAGGGAACTCCATTCGGTCCTCTCCATGACCTATATGGGAAGGGAGTCTAGAAGAAAGTAGATATATGTATATATATGGCTGATTCACTTTGCTGTACAGCAGATACTAACACAACATTGTAAATCAACTATACTCCAATAAAAAAATTAATTAAAAAAATAAAAGAGGCATGCCTAAAATATAAGTGTATCAAAAGTTTTAAAGAAAAATGACAAAAATTTTACTGAAGTATCCCTAGAGAAAAAGAAGAATAATTCAAATTCAAAACAAAAGGATATAAAAATCGAAATTTGAATGTCTAATAATATAGCCCCCAAATATATAAAGCAAACACTGACAGACCAATAAGGAATAATAAATAATCCAAGAACAACTGTTGGAGATTTCAGCATACCTCTTTCAGTGGATAGAGCCAGCAAACTAAAATCAGTAAGGTTATAGGAGTTTTAAATAATATAATTTAAAAGTTTAACTTAATTGACATATATAGATATAGAGAATCTACAAAAAAATCCACAACTGACATCACACTTAATGGTGAATGGTTGACAGCTTTCCCCTTAAGGTCACAAACAAGACAAGGACATGCCTTCTCAACATTTCTATTCAAAACTGTACTGGAGATTCAAGCCAGCAATTACCCAGGAAAATAAATAAATAAATAAATAAAAAGCATCCAGATTGGGAAGGAAGAAGTTAAACGATCTCTATTCACAGATGACGTGATCTTGTATATAGAGAACCCCAAGAAATCCACATAAAGCCTATTAGAACTAATAAACAAGTTCAGCAAGGTTACAGGATACAATATCCAATATAAAACTCACTTGTGTTTGTATACACTAGCAATGAACAATCCAGAAAAGAAATAAAGAAAACAATTCCATTTACAGTATCATTAAAAAGAATAAAATATTTAGTAAGAAATTTAACAAAAAAAGAACAAGTCTTATACACTGAAAACTATATAACATCATTTCAAGAAATTTAAAAGACCTATAAAAATTAGAAAATAGCCCATGTTCATGGATTATTAGATTTAATATTATTAAGATGATAATACTTCCAAAATTGACCTGCTTATTCAATACACTATCAAAATCCCAACTGCCTTTTTTTCTGCAGTAATAGACAAATTGATCCTAAAAGGTATGTGAAAATGCAAGGGCCCCAAAAAGCCAAAACAATCTTGAAAAGAAGAACAAAGTTGGAGGACTCATCCTTTGTGATTTTTAAACTTATTACAAAGCTACAGCATCAAGACAGCATGGTACTGGGACTTCCCTGGTGGTCCAGTGGCTAAGACTCCACACTCCCAATGCAGGGGGCCCAGGTTTGATCCCTGGTCAGGGAACTAGATCCCACATGCCGCAACTAAGAGTTTGCATGCCACAACTAAAGACCCTGCATGCCGCAACTAAAAGATCATGCATGCCACAATGAAGATCCCGCATGCAGCAACAAAGATCCCACGCAGCGCAACTGAGACCAGGCACAGCCAAATAAATAAATATTTTAAAAAAAAAAGGCGGTGCCCCGCCCCTCCCCCAACCGCCAGACTAGTCTGGTGTGGGGGCCGCATGCGAAGACATGGGGGAGAAGTTGGAGCTGAGGCTGGAGTCGCCCGTGGGGGCCGAGCCCGCTGTCTACCCGTGGCCGCTGCCAGTCTACGACAAACCCCATGATGCTGCTCGCGAAATCATCGAGACCATCCGGAGGAAAAGAGACGTAGAGTTACATCCAGAGAACGAGTTGCTGGACTGCTCCCTGCAGAAGAGCCGGGAAGAGTAAGACCAGGAACACACGTGGAAGAAGAAGAAAGAGATGATAAAGTAAAGCCTGGTCACCTCCAGGAAGCAGATGGCAGGCAGATAACGCAGAGGCAAATGAACCCAATTACCGGTCCGCCGGACCCAATTACCGGACTGCCCGACGCCAGCGATGCCGGTTTTGAAATAATGCAAGAAGAAAAAGAATACAGGACCATTACCACTTTGATCCTTATTACCACTCCGTGGACGGCGGTGGCCGCCGGAGGGGCCGGAGGCCAGCCGGGGCCTCCAGGCGTGTGTGGGCATCGTGTCTGCAGCCAGCATCCCCAAGGCCGCGCTCGGCCCATAATCACTGTGAAGCTGTGCCGCGACAGCGCGGCCGACTTTCTCTGGCGCTGTGAGGACCTGTGCGCATTGCAGGATTCGGTGCCTCTGCCCACCGTGCACGCCTCCCTGAGGGAGGGCCTGCTGGACTTCAACACCGACCGCCTCCGCGGGGTGGACTGGGCGCCGCCCCTGAGCACCCTCTGCCCCTGATCTGTATCCAGAGCTTCTTCCAGCCACGGCTTGGCGAGACGGGTTTGTAGTTCCCGCTTCCAGGGGCTCGTGTGTGGGCGCTGCGAAGCGGGGTTTTAGATGGTGCAAGGTAGAGGTGGGCACTAGAACCGGTGCCCAGTGCCCGGGTGTGCGTGCACTAGATGGGGCGTGCAGCCTAGGACTCCTGCCGGCTCGGTGACCCCGGCCGAGTGCCTTAAGGCTTCTAGGTCTCAGTGTTCTCATCTGTAGCATGGGCTGAATAGGACTCAACTCTCTCTGGCGGTTACAAGGTCGCATTCTGTTAATGCTGGTAGACTCTACAGTGTAGAACACCTAGCACAGTTTGGAGCATTGTTAATTGTTCCACAGATGTTACCTGGTCTGTTGGATGACTTTGCCTGGTACAGACCAAAGCGATTAGGAAACTGATATATCCCAGCTTCATTTCCTTTCCATTAAAACAGGGCTCAGGAAAAAAAAATCTTTTTTTTTTCAATAGTCGTATCATATAGTGGAAAGAGCACCGGTGTGAAGGCAGCTTAGGGTTTGAATTCCAGGGCTTATGCTCTCTGTGGCCTGGGCAGGTTACTTTTGAACTGCAATCCCCACACTTGTAAAATGACATTAAAAACCACTCTTTCTGTGGGTTCTTAGAATTAATTAAGCAGGTTATGTGTGTGAAGTATACTGGCACTTGAATGAGTTGTCAGAACCAAGGGCTGCTGGAGACGATGCTTCTGCCCTAGGTAATCTTCCCTTCTACTGGGCGGCAAGTAAACACAAGCACAGTAGTCAGAGCTTTGGAAGAAGTGAGTTCTGGTGCTGCAGAGCACAGAATCATTTTTTTTTAACTTAATTTTTATTTTATATTGGAGGATAGTTGATTTACAATATTGTGTTAGTTTCAGGTGTACAGCAAAGTGATTCCGTTATACATATATCCATTCTTTTTCAGATTCTTTTCCCGTACAGGTTGCTACAGGATATGGAGTAGAGTTCCTTGTGCTATGCAGTAGGTCCTTGTTGATTATCTATTTTATATAGACTCGTGTGTATATGTTAATCCCAAACTCCTAATGTATCCCTCCCCCCCACCTTTCCCCTTTGCAGAGCACAGAATCTTGGAAGGGAAAGTTCAGGGTAGGCTTCTTGGAGGAGGTGCCATCCTTTCTAAGGATATGTAGAAGCTCCTGGGGTGGCAGGAGGGAGCAGTGTGTCAAAGTTTGAGAAATATAAGAAAATATGGCAAAACTAAGGTACAGGACTGGAACTCAGGGTTTGGGAAAGAAATTAGAGTTGATACTGGAAACCTAGTGGGGCCCAACAGAAAGGGGCCTTGTTTGTCCTGTCAGAAGTTTAGATGTTTATCCTGAAGGCTGTGGGAAACCCTAAAGAACAGTGAGATGGACTTCTGGTTTAGAGACTCACTCGGACCTCCATGTGGAAGGCACTTGATTGGGTGCAGGGTGAATTGTAATCTAAGGGTCCCACTTAAGTTATAAAAGGTTGGACTGGATTTTGCAGATCCGAGAGAGAATGGGTGGGGCCTGGTGACCAGTTAGAAAAGGGAGGGCAGCAAGCGTGGGTGACAGTTTACAGCTGCATCTTTTTGTGAGATACAGAGCACAGTACGAAGGGATTGGCGGGGGGGAGAGGATCTTACTTCATCTTCAGTGCTTTAGAGGGGCCTGGTAGACAGGTCTGGGCCCAAGGTACAGATCTGGGCTTTTTGGGAGGACAGGTGTTTGAAGGCATGGGGGAGACTTAGGTTACCCACAAGAAGATCCAAAGAATCATAGGTCTGAGGGCTTTTTAAGTGGGTATATTGAGGATGTTTATAAGCTGAAAGAAAGTAGCCAGCAGAGAAAGGGTGTGAAGATCTAGGAGAGGAAGTGATTGTTCATTTGTTTTCAAAAGGCTGAATACTTATCATGTGCCTGGCCCTTTTCTAGGATCTGGGGTTCTCACCATGTGTTATCTCTTCTGCAAGGACAGTTCAACTCATCCCCTGGTGAAGAGAAGTCAGATTATTCTTTGCATCCCATTCAGGTGTAGGAACTGTTCTGTCCCTCTGAAGGTACTTTACTTAACCAGAGTAATAAGTTAGAAATCAAAAGAAATTAGAGCTGGAAGGGACCTTAAAGGCCACTGTACTTAACTTTGCCTAATATTTTATACTGATTGTAAGAAAAATTTATTGCAGAGCCCATTCTCTTCAGAGTTCCTTCACTGAACTTTCTTTATGTCTTGCATCCAGCGGGTCTAGCTTGTAGATTTTGGCCTCCTCCTAAATTTACTTCTTCATTCACATTACATTTTGCCCGGACTATGGCAGAAGCTCCTGGGTGGTTTCGCAGCCCCTGGACTCAGTTCCTCTAAGTTCATCTGCCTACTCGGGTTGAGTGATCTTCTAACATGAAAAGGTACACCTAAAATAATGCTGCTAATGGCTTGCCCACAAAGAGTTAGTGCATACTAGCCGCCCAGCGTGTGCTCTGCACAGAGGCGTGTAGTCTGAACTGTACTCGGCCAAGCCTCATGGGGCTCTTTGGCCCTGAGGAAGGGGAGCTTTTTGTGATCACTCCCTTTATCTAATCGGTCCTTCAGCAGCGGGGCACCTTTTTCTAATCAGCGGAGGCACCCTTACTCAGCCAGTGGTAACCCCAGGCCTCATCACCTGTGGGATACAAGCCATGCTCTCTCCCAGGCTTGATTCGACCAACATCTCTATTTTCTGTCCCTTCTCACACTTGGACCCCTGGCCTTTAGTCATCCCCACCTGCAGTATTTACAGTGCCCAGCAGGTGTCAGGCTTGAGTGTCTTTGCCCAGGTGCTCCCTGTGCAGTTAATGCACCTCCTACTCCAGCTCTACATACTCTCATCTTTCTAGATTCTACTTCAGGGTTATCATGAAGCCGTCACTTAGATATAACTTTTTGCCTCCATAGGAACCTCTGTGCATAAAGGTTATGGTTCTTTATCTCATGTGATTGAAATTTTGAGTTTATACATGTCCCTCCTTAATGAGGCTTTAAGGGCAGGAGTCGTTTCTAATCCTTAGCACAGAGCAGATGCTTTTTTTTATTTTTAGATGCTTTTTAACGGTGATAAAATGTATGGTTTAAATCACTCATTTTACAATAATTTTACTTTAGGTTCTGACAGAAATAAAGTTTCCAGAAGTTGTGTTCCTGTAATAAGAAATAAAGATGTGACCTTCCAAAAAAACAAACAAAAAACAAAGACAGCATGGTACTGTCAAAAGGATAGACTTATAGATCAATGGAATCAAGTTAAGAGTCCAGAAATAAACTTCCTAATATTATGGTCAATTAACCTTTGACACTGGTGTCAAGACAATTCAATGGGGACAAAATATTGTTTTCTATAAATGCTGCTGGTACAAATGGATATCCACAAGCAAAAGAATGAAGTTCGAGCCCTACCTTACACCATATAGAAAAATACACTCAAAATACATAAAGGTTTAATTTTAAGAACTCAAACTAGAAAACTCTTAGAAGAAAATATAGGTGTAGTCTATTTGGATTAGGCAATGGTTTCTTATATGACACCAAAAGCACAACCAACAATAATAAAAAATAGATAAATTGGACTTCATTAAAATCATTTTTGTGCTTTAAATAATTCTATTAAGAAAGTGAAAAGGCAGCTAAGAGAATAGGAGAAAATATTTTTCAATCACATACCTGGTAACTGCTTGTATCCAGAATATACAAAGAACTCTTACAACTAAAAAATAAAAGGACAAATAATCCAATTTAAAAATTGGTAAAAGATGTGAATCTTGGATATCTTGGAAATATCTTTGGATATTTCTCCAAAGGAGATATACAGATGACCAATAAGTACATGAAAAGATGCTCAACATCATTAATCATTACAGAAATGCAAATCAAAATAACAATAAAATACCACTTTGTACATACTAGGATGCTCTAATCAAAATAACAGTAACACATATTGACGAGGATAACGAGAAACTGAAACCCTCATACATTGCTGCTGAGAATGTAAAATGGTGCAGCTGCTTTGAAACTGACAACATGTCCATACAAAAACATGGACATGAATATTCATAGAAACATTATTCATAATAGCCAAAAAGTGTCCATCAGTTTATAAATGGATAAACAAAATGTGGTATATCCATACAATAATAGTATCCAGCCGTAAAAAGGAATGAAGTACTGATACATGGTAAAACATAGATGATCTCTGAAAACATTATTCTAAGTGAAAGAAGTCAGACAAAATCTATATGTTGCATAATCCCATATTTACGAAATGTACAGAATAGGTAAATCCATAGAGACAGAAAGTAGACTAGAGTTTTCCAGAGGCTGAAGGGAAAGAGGAATGAGGACTGACTGCTAATGAGATCAGGGTTTCTTTTTGTCGTGCTGAAAATATTTTAGAATTAGATAGTGGTGATGGTTGTACAATTTTAGGAGTATACAAGAAACTACTGAATTCTATCATTTAAAAAGGGAGATTTATGGTATGTGAACTATATCTCAATTCTAAAAAAAAGTATAGCCCTATTCTTGTACAGAAAGTGAACTTGTAATTTAAAACTTCCAGGGACTTCCCTGGCAGTCCAGCGGTTGAGACTCCACACTTCCAATGCAGGGGCCATGGGTTCCATCCCTGGTCAGGGAACTAAGATCCTGCATGCCGCATGGCACGGCCGAAAAATTAAAAAATTAAAATTAAAATTAAAAAAATAATAAAACTTCCAATAACCCAGATGGCTTGTCCAGCAAATTATCTTTAATATTTAAGGGAAAAATAATAGTAATTCAAGAGAAGAGAAAAATCCTCTTCCAGAAACTAGAAAAAAGGAGACACCTCCAAGTGGTTTTGAGAAGTCAGGACAATCTTTATACCAAAATCTGTAGGTATATTATTTAAAAGTTTAGTTATAGGTAAAGCTCTGATATAAAAATTTTAAAAAAAACTTTAAAACATTTTCAAGTAATATCCATCAACATATAAAGAAGATAAAATGTCACAAATAAGTTAGTTTCTTTCAGGAATGCACAGTTGTTTTAACATTCAAAAATAAATCATAGCAATTCATCACATTAATAGGAAATAAAGGGAAGACAACTATTGATATATAACTATCTCAATGGATGCAAAAAAATTATTTGATAAAATCTAATATCCAAAGAAGCAGATAGGAACTTTAAAAATCTGTTATAGGGTTATAACACAAAGGCAAACCAAAAAAAACAAAAAACAAAAAAACACCACAGTTCAGCAAACATCATAATTAATGGTGAATTATTGAATGCTTTCCTACTGAGACTGGGAATGAGGTGAGGTCACCCACTAAGATCAATTCTCACATGTACTGGAGATGTGGAGACTGTCATTAGTGAAACAAGGCAAATTTTAAAAAAGAAAGAAAAGTAGCAGAGTTATAAAGGGAGAAATAAAATTGTCATTATTCATAGAAAACATGATTGTGCCATTGTAGTACACTAGGGAAAGAATGGTTTGAATCAATTGTGCACTCGTATGGTAAACAACTCTGGTCCCCTACATCACAGTATAGATAAAATTTAATTCCATGTAGATCTCACATTGAAATGTGAAAAGTTAAAAGAAAATAGAAGAAAACAAATGAGTATCTTCAATGCCTTTGATATAGGAAAAGTATTTTTTTAACAAGATACCAAAAAGCACCAGCCATAAAAGATTAATAAATTAGATTTTATTAAAATTAAGAACTTTTCAACAAAAGACACCACTAAGAGACGGAAAATCAAGCCACAGGAGATTTATCTAAACAAAGGACTCTTATTGAGAATATATAAAGAACTTCACCAATTGATAAGAAAATGCAGATTGCCCAATTAAAAATAAACCAGCAAAAGTCTACAAAGGCATTTCACAAAAAATGATATTCAAATGGTCAATGCCCAACCTCACGGTACACGACAGAAATACAAACTAAAACCACAATTCGGTACTGCTACATAATCACTAGAATAGCTAGATTAATAGATTGACAACAACAAGTTTTGGCAAGGTTATGGAGAAACTGAAACTCTCATACAGCTCTACTGGAGTATAAATTGGTAAAAACCTCTTTGGAAAGCTGTTTGGCAGTATCTAGTAAAACTTAACACTTGCACACCCAGTAATCGAACTCCATTACCCAGTGGAAATGTGTACATATGCATATCAAAAGTCATGTACAAAAGCCGTCAGAGCGGCATTATTTGTAATAACTAAAAAAGGTAAAAAGACCCAATTATTCCATAAAATGTAGACTGGGTAAATAAATTGTGATATAGGAATAAAACACAATGAACCACTACTGCACAGAGCAACATGGATGAATCTTACAAACACAATACTGAGCAAAAGATGCCAATACAAAAGAATATATACCATATTGCTTCAGGCATGTGATACAGCCAGTTTATATCGGCTTGTGAGAGCTGATTGTGTGCAGTTCTTTTCAACTCCATGTTCAGTGATTATCTTCTTGGTAGCTTAAAATCAGCCGTGTTGGGAGTATTTATACCACAGAAATTGTCAAATATTACAAAGCAGGTCTTCTTCCCCCACCCAACAGCTGGTTGTTAAATATTTTATCACCATACTAATGTATTACACAAAAGCAGCTATAACTGTTCTACAGTGAGATAATTCAGAACAGTTGTTACTTTGGGGGGGGGGAGTAATAACTGAGAGAGCATTATAAAGGTTTCTGGGGTGCTGGTAAAATTTTATTTTATATGTTGATCTAATTGTTGATTACGCAGGTGTATTCATGAGTCTATCAAGCACTTTAAATTGGTGCATTTCACCATATGTATATTGTTAAAATATTTTTTAAAGTAAACATATTAAAATTTCCTAGTGCAAATGTTCTCATATTTCATATTCTTTTAATGTCTTCTCTATCTTTGAGTACTCCTAAGATCAAAACCTTGAGAACTTACTTCCCATCCTCCCTTTCCTCCTTACCCGCAATCCTAACAATCATCTGCTAAATGCTGTCACTCCCATCTCTGAATTTCCTTTTCATACCTTTCTCATCATTCCCTTTTCCACTCCTAAAACACTGGTACATGCCTGCATGACTTTGTGCATAAGTTATGACAATCATTTTAAAAACCATCTCCTTGCCTATAGTCTTCCCTCTCGGCCTTTATCCTACTCACTGTTGTCAGATCAATCTATCTCTCCCCTGCCCAAAATTTATGTCAATATAAAAAGGTGAATAGGCAAATATCAGCTATTTGATATTATCCAAATATCAAAATTGCATGGTATTCAAGGGATCTCTCAGTATTCCTTGTTACCCAACCAATATTCCAGCCAAATTAAAATTATTGCTATTCCCTGAATATATCCTTTGTTTTTTCATGTCTTGAAAACTGTTTTTTTCCCATGTAGCACACCTTTCTCCCATCTCTGTCTATAAAAACACTGGCTAATCTTCAAAACAAAACTGATTTCTCTATCCCATCCAGGACTTGGTCAGAGCACCTAGTAAGTGCTCAATAAATACTGAGTTGAATATCTCACAAATAATAATCCACGAATCCACAGGACCCTCCCCTCCCCTCCTGGAAAGAAAAATCATCTACAGCATATGTAGATCTGGAAAGCTCCCTTGTTTTAAGGCTCAAGTTATATTTGACAGCTTTGGTAAGGCGGGTGATGGAGGATAAGCTTGTGTCATTAGAGAGAGCGAAGTACTCATTATATTTCATAGTATATGGAGCAACTCAGAATCATAGCCAGATGGCGTAAAGTTTTTCCATCTGGATGAGGACTAGTATAAGAAGCTAGCAAACTTATGAAGTTAGAAAAGATCCAGGAGGGACTTAAGTGATATGCATACTATTCATTCCCAAATATGTGAATCCCAAAGAACCATAGCTCTTAAAAACTGAGAAAGCCATTTTCAGAGAATACCTGCAAAGTAAGTATCAGGCACAACAGATTTAACAAAGTTCTGACCCACTCATATAACTCAATGGCACGAGACAACAGTATTTAACTTGGAATAATGTTCAAAGACGCTTTTGATTTTGTTTAGCACAAATCATCGTTCATCTCCAAGGAGGGAAGCACAGATGTCCAGTCATTAGCATAATAGAAGAATTGCTTCAAGATTCATATAACATTGGTGATTCTTTGAATTCTATTCAGTCTAACATATTTCAAGTTGGAGTAGGGCCAGAGGATTCTTTGCTAGCATTACATTTTTATTTACT
Source organism: Balaenoptera acutorostrata (assembly GCF_949987535.1). Classification (NCBI taxonomy): domain Eukaryota; kingdom Metazoa; phylum Chordata; class Mammalia; order Artiodactyla; family Balaenopteridae; genus Balaenoptera; species Balaenoptera acutorostrata. Next base: position 38,525,709 of record NC_080085.1, read on the forward strand.
TATGCTTTACTTTTTAAAATAAAAAAAAGTCAAACTTACAAAAGAGTCAAAAGATTAATACAATGAATACCTACACATATTTCACTTAGATTAATGGATTATTAATATTTTACCACCTTCTGTCATTAACATTCAACTTTGTAGGTGGAAAACCACAACAAAACATACCTTTAAAAATAATTATAGGGCTTCCCTGGTGGTGCAATGGTTAAGAATCCGCCTGCCAATCAGGGGACATGGGTTCAAGTCCTGGTCCAGGAAGATCCCACATGTCTCAGAGCAACTAAGCCCGTGTGCCACAACTACTGAGCCTGCGCTCTAGAGCCCGCGAGCCACAACTACTGAGCCCGCGTGCCTAGAGCCCGTGCTCCACAACAAGAGAAGCCACCGCAATGAGAAGCCCACACACTGCAACGAAGAGTAGCCCCTGCTCGCCACAGCTAGAGAAAGCCCGCGTGCAGCAACAAAGACCCAACTCAGCCAAAAATAAATAAATAAATAAATAAATTTCTTTTAAAAATAATTATAATTATGTGGTCAATGACATGACAATGTCAACAACTCTGGAATTTTCTGAAGACACACAATCATCAGTGATCCATGGCAGGGAATGGCTTTGAGCTTACACATTTTTGAAACTATTCTGTAAACTGTCACTTTTAAAAATACAACTTAGGACATGTGCTGATTTCTTCAGTACAGATTCATACACAATTAATGATGCAGCACAGTGGGAAACAAACAAAATGAACAACAACAACACAAAAACTGCACAATTATTTATTTATACCCCAGACTGTCAAACAAAAGATTTAAGGTTGCTTTCAGAAAGACATGCTGCACAACAGGATACAAATGAACACTTGAGGTTGGTTGGTATGATGGGAAAAAACTCAGACAGAGGTACTATTGGAATTGCAGAGCATAGCATCCTATATAGTTACAACAATTTATCTGTTTGCTTTTAGTGGCCAAACAAAAAGTAAACATGATAATGAACATGACTCACAGAGTCCATAAGATAGAAAAAGCTCTGTTTTTCCCAGGCAACTTGTTTGTTTGTGATATATAAATCCTAGAGCGGCTTCTTCTGTAGGTCCTGATAGAAGAGGATAATGTGGGAAACAGTGGATGAAGTTCCGGATCATGCTTTTATGGTAAGATATAACAGTGAGTTTCATTTTGTTTCTGCCAATTCCCTCAGGCTCTGTCAACGGCTTAGTGCTCAAGTATCATTCAGAAAAGCAACTCCTTTACTGAATGGTTATTGGGCACTAAATAAAGCAAACCAAATCTCTAGCTCTGATAGTCTTACAGCCTGACTCTAAGGTAACACTTAGAACATTAGACCAGGGCACATGAATGGCTTGGGTCGGGGAAAGAAGGTAGCAGGAGATGGAAAGTTCATGAACGAGCTGCAAAGATTTTCTTGGCAAAAACATTGATTTTGATGTCAAATTATATGTTGAAACATTCTAACTCTCCAAAGAGGTAGAATGCAAGAAATGCTACCTTACCCAGTCAGGTAACATATAATCTCCACTCTCTTCATAATAAAATGTCAAGTAGAATACTTGATAGGAATTCAGGAAAACATAACTTGCAATTACAATTATTGCATCGATATTTGTGTACAATGGACCAAGCTAAGGTTGGCAGTTTTCTAAAGGAAAATCTCTTGTTCTGACCTTCATTATTGAATCTGATGGGACAAAGAGACCTGGTACATAGGTTCTTGACAATTAATGCATAAAGCCACAGAAACTACTAAAGCACATTGTTTCTCTCCTTTCTAAAAATATTCCACATATCTGGGAGCTCCTTTAGAGCAGACAGTGTCTTTCTCTATTGTTATGGCTCAGCATGGTTCTTAGCTTTTTGAAGCCACACTCACATGACCTTGGGCAAATTGTTTCTCAACCTACGTGCCTCAGTAACACCCACCACAAGTGGGCATGCTGTTCAGACTCATTTGCCAGCTAACCCATAAGGCTCTCAGTTTTGAGTGTGTGCTTCTGCAGCAAGAAAAGGCTCTACAGCAGGTCCAGGTTGTTGCAGTAGCTCCTCTGTTACTGGGGCCTTATGAACAGCATACTCAAGGTTATTTGAAAATGTCTGTAGCAAACAGGGATCATATATGGAGCCTCCGAAAATCTCCCTTAGTATTATTGTGAGAGTTAAAGGAATTAATATCTTTCAAGTGCTTAGAACAGGGACTGGAACTAAGCACCCAACCAATAAATATTAGCTTTTCTTTATTATTATTGAAGATACTCTTTAAAATCTGGTTGAGTGAATGGATGCATCAATGAATAAGAGCAAGAGAAAAACTGGAAGGCAAGAGAAAATGGTCTCTCAGGTGAGGTCTGGTAACTATACCAACTAAATTCACAGGGCTACTTAAATTTGAAAACACTGGTCCTTAATTATATAGTTTGGTTACATATTAGTGATTCCTAACTAGCAATACTATATGATGCGTTATAAGTGATGTTATACATTTGTACATAGCAATGATTAGATAGGTCACTATTGTTTTTTAAATCTCAGCCAAAAAAAAAAACCATATTCAGCAATGCTTTCTTATTACTCAAAGATTCTGCTTACTCCATGGAAAGAACTATGTCTACCCCACACGAGAATTGCTAGATAGCAGAAGCTTGACAGCAGACAACAGCAGAAGCTTGTTACAGTGCAAAGACAAGGAATCTCTTTTGGAGCAGCGGTCTTCAAAGTGGGATGCTCACACTCAAGAGGGATGCAGGACGATCCTATATGGGATCCTGAATTGGATCCTGGAACAGGAATAGGATTTCAGTGGAAAAGGGGAAGGAAGAAACATTAGAATTTCTAGTTATCGCTATGTATGAATAAAAAAGGAAGAAGGAAAGCTCTACCACTATTTACTACGAGGCAGCCTTATTGGTCCATAAGTCTAGAGTCATGGACAACTCATGAATTCAGTGCCTCCTGCAACAGGTTGCAAAATGCGACCCACATAGTTAAGACGAATAGTCATATCACTGGCTTTAACTAAACAAATTCTCATAAAGTGGAGAAAAGAGAAGCTAGAAATTATTTCCGCCAGATAGATAGATGGATAGATAGTTAGATACATGAAGCATGACTGAACGTAACACTAATAATATAAGCTCAAGCAAACAAAAAATAAAAAAGCAAGGCTAAAACTTCTACTCCTAGTATGAACTCTTCATTAGACAGAAAATAATATTTTTTAAAAATAATTATTTAATGATATCTGACCAGAAGTTGACAACAAACTTGCAGAATTAACAATAAGACTCTTTGAAATATGGATTTACATCTGCTATTATTAACAACAGACCTCTCCCAAAGTGTCTATTTCATGTTAAAGACCTTGTAATGAATAATTTCAACTATGACAGTCATTAAAATCAAAGACATAAATGAACTAAATCTTAAGCTAGATTTTAATCACTGTATTATAATGTTAAACTGAAATTTCAAGAATTATTCAAATTTGCAGTGCATTTCTTCAATTCTAGGAGTGACTGGAAAGACTCACTATGCATATAAACATTCAATTTAGCAAATTTAGGAACAGACTAAATATATGCCTATAAAAGAATGGATAGTAATTTAGAGTATTACCATATAATGTAATATTGGATAGACATTTAAAATCACAGTTCTATCATCTATGTATCTATGTTGAAATATGCTTACAACACTTGTAAATAAACAAAATTTTCAGTGCATATATGTTAAAATTATAATACACAAGGTATTTGAAAGCAAATAAAATTTGAAAACAGTATATTTGTAAAATAAGAAATTATATATGATTTCCTTTATTATTGTTACTATTGTCATTGTTATGATGACTGACATGGTACATGGTTTAAAAGAGAAAAAAAATTAAAAGGAAATTGAACCATATAATGTACCTAATATGGAAGTTTTATAAAATGTGCTGCAGCTGAAAATATAGTATATGCAACAATCATAGTGCTAAACAAATGCGTATGTTTACCCTTTGGTTACTAATTCCTCAAGGGCAGCTTCTTCCTTACAAAGAGTTTTTCAGAGATCCACCTTTTGTTCTGAAGTGGAAGTGAATCATTTCCTTGGTTACACTCAATCCTTAATTTTCCCAAAGGGAAATTTCCTGAAACTATTCTTTCCTGATTTTCTTCCTCTCAGGTTGCTCCTGCGCAGTCTCTGGTCTCCCTTGCAGCCATTCTTCCTTTGTCCATCCCTGAAAATCACTGCCCTCTGAGGTTCTGTCCTTGAACCACTTCGCTTTTCACTCTATACCCATTCTAGGCAAATTCATCAATTTCTGTGGATTCATTTACCACATGGTTACATACTGATGATTCTTAAATCCGTTACTCCAGACCTCTCCCCATGTATCACCTGATTGCCTCATAGGCTACTCAAGTGTAGTATGTCTAGAGCTGCATTCATTTCTCACCATCCCTACCTCTTCCGCCTTTCTCCCTCCATCCCCTATATTGCCTATTTCTTTGAAAGGTGACGTCACCCCCCAGCCCCCACCATCCCAGATCCCCCCCTTTATTTAAGTTCCCAAATCTAATCAGTCACTAAGACCAGATGATTGTACCTCTATGACACATCCTGAATCCATTTTCCTATCTACATACTCACCATCGTTACTGTATTATTATAGAAATATGTTATGCATAACCTCTGTTATAGTGAACTACCTCATGACTAGTGTCTCTACCTTTATACCTTTCCCGCTCCAAACTATTTACCAAGATCACCAGAGTGATCTTTCTGAAATGAAAATTCTTTTTTTTGGCCACCCCGTGCAGCATGGATCAAACCCATGTCCCCTACATTGGGAGCACAGGGTCTTAACTACTGGACCGCCAGGGAAGTCCCTGAAAATTCTTAGGTATCATACTCAATCATACAATGCATAAATGATTCGTCATAACCTACAGGATAGAGTTTAAAGAGCCCAACCTAAGTTTTATGATCTAACCCTTTTTCAATCTTCCACCTCCACTCACATGAGTCCTTGTTGTACTGCAGGCTCTAGCCATTATGTAATATGAAAAAGCCCCACACACTTCCCTCTGCCCAGGCGCCCTTCCCCAAAACCCTTTACTTGGGAAATGCCTCATCATTCTACAGGGCTGTCCTCACTTCATCCTCACGGCCATTCCTCATTTCCCACAAGGAGTCATGGCTTCCAGAGCAGCTGCTATGGGGCTTGATGAAGCAACCTGGAGGTATGAGGCAGTTAACACCCCCCCCACCCTGAGCAAACTTTAACCAAGTGGACACAGAAGATGGAAAGAGTCAGGCAAATAAATTTCCTCTCCCTTTCTCCCTCTGATAGAATATTCTAAAACATGGCTCACCACACAGCCTGTTCAGAGATACCTCACATACCTGACTCGGTGGACCTACTGAGCCATCAGCTGTGTCTCTTCAGGGCTTGTGATGAAACAGTGGCCAATACAGTAATAAACTGCTTTGCTTTGTTTACGAGCCTTTCCTGCCTCTGTCCCTTTTCCCTCATTCTCACTGTCCTGAGAAGGCCTTTCCCATAGAAAGCATTAACCCTCAATCCTTGCCCAAGGCTCCGTTTCCTAGGGAAACCCAGATCATAAAAATACTATTTACCTTACAGAGTTGCCAAGAAGGTTAAACTAGACAATGCACCTAGCATAGGCCCAGCATGAAGAGGCACTCTTCATCCTCACCCAGCTTCATCCTCATTGACTGCCTTCACTTGGCAGGATAGGAGCTAGAATAGGAGAACGGGAGTTTCAGAGTCCACAGAGAATGCACAAGGAGTGATTCCACATGCCCTCTGCCCTGTCTGTTCTGAAACACTGTGGATGGCATCACTGCATGGCACACTAAAGCCCAACACTGAGTGAAAATGAGACTTCTCTATGCGGGGGCCCCCAGACAGGGCACACACAGTCACCTGCAGCATTAGAGGGCAGGGGAGTTTTCTTTCTGAGCCAGGAAGTTGGCTTCTCTATTGATTGCCTTGTGCAATTGGAGAATCTTTCTGTATGTGGAAATGCTCCATGAATCCCCACTCTGAGTCTGTAAACCATACACAGCTTGTGAGACACCACAATATACTTTAGGAGAAATGATCCAAAATTAACATTTCTGCTAGTTCAAGCACTAGGAAACCAGAGATTACTGTGCTTTTTAGAACAGAAGTTTTGTACACTCAGGGCATATGCTATTTGCATCTGTTCCTAATTGGCATTTGTGGTTCAGGTGCATGAAGATAAAGAGTTGAGGAAAGAGTAGAACAGTCTGCCAGTCCCTGGATACTATAGATTTGCCTCTTCTGGGGTGAGGTTGCTATCTAGTCTTGGGACTACGAAGCACTCAATGAGAAGTGACTGCAGAAATGGTAGGTGAAAGGGATCATTATCTGTGCATTTGTGGAGCATCTATTGTAGCAAGATAAGTTGGGGCCACCTTTTCATTAGTCTTCCTCCCCCACCCCACCCCCTAACCTAGGCAGAAGACAACTATTAGAAGAAAGAATCAAATTGTCCCCACTGCCAAGCCTACTCGAAGGATAGGAGGGATTAGCTCAATGTTTCTCAAAATGAAATCCATGGACCACCCCCCACATTAGAATGCCTGGGATTGCCCACACAATTCCTTTCAAACAAGCACCCTGGGTGATTCTAATGCGCATGAAATATAAAAACCTCTGATTTAATTGAACTGAAGTATTACCCAGACCAACTTTTTACATGCAGTTCCCAGGAGGAAAACAACACTGAATGAGAAAGCTTCATGATAGATAAGGTTCCCTCTTTTCTCCTGGGGAGGTGAAAAGGAGCAGGGGTCCCGGCCATGCCTCCCTCCAGGACAACATGGAATTGGCCTTTTCCAAAATGCAGACAGGCTGGACTCCAGGCTGCAGGCAGCCAGAGGTTCTGAATTCTAAGGGACTGTCTGTGAGCAAGCTCCCACTTCACTCGCAGGAAAGCCACATGGTTCGAAGGGCTCCATCCCTGCATTTTCTCTTATGGTAGAGTCACAGATTTCTTTTTGAAAGCCATGGAACTAACAAAGACACCCTTAACTTGAAGCATTCCCATTCTGTCTTGGCTCTCCATTGTGGGGTCAACAGCTTGTCCTGAAGAAATAGCCCTTGGAGACCCTCTCAAACTCAGAGCCCTGGGATTGGGAAGGGTTTTGAACTATAGCTTCCTCTACCTGGATTTCACACTCCTTAACACTCTGGTCAAAACCTGACTCTTCCTTCAACTCTATAGCATGTATCCTGTATAGCAGTACTACCTGCTGTGCGAAAATCTCTACCCTTCTTTGTTTGTGAATTGGCTTATACATGATTGATTAATACGGGACTGAAACCAGCATAACATGGAAATCAGAAGCAGATTTAAGGTGAAGCTAATGAAGCTAAGCCTTAAGGACCCTCAATTACATGGGTCCCTTCCAAGGCCCTAGCTTTGTGTTCACATGGGCATGTTAGTAAAACTGGTGAGGAGATATTTTAATTGCAGCTATTTAAAGCTGCTGTGTTTTTATACCCCAATTTCCTATCAGTCCATGAGGCACTGGAATAGCGGCAGGCATTTTGGTACCTAGCCAAGGGGAAACTAAGTTGGAGATATACTTAGATTATGGAGAGTGGGCAATACTGATGGAGTTTGTAATCTTATCAAGTCACTGCTGATGGTCTAGTATACCGCACAGTGTGGCATAGCAATGGCTTCCAAGCATACTCCTACTTCCCACTATACCAACTTACCCTGGGCAATAAAATAAAGGGGCAGTAAAACAAAGTCACATACAGTTCTATGCCACCTTATCATGTGTAGATTCATACAACCATGACTGCAATCAAGATATAGAACTGTTCCATCACCACAAGGACCTCCCTGGTGTCACCCCTTTATTGAGAATGTTATTTAACCACGTTACATTTAGTCAACATGTTTCCTTAGGCTCCTCTTGACTGTGACCATTTCTCAGACTCTGTATTTGATGACCTTGACAGTTTGGGAGAGTACTGGTCAAACAGAATGTCTCTCAATTGGGATTTGTCTGATATTTTTCTCATGATTAGACAGAGGTTATGAGTTCTGGGGAGGAACACCACAGAAATAAAGTGAAATTCTCACCACATTACAGCAAGGGTCCATACTATCAACATCACTTGTCACTGATTTTACTAACCTTAATCTCCTGGCTGAGGTAGTGTCTGCCAGGTTTTGCCACTAAAAAGTTACTCTATTTTTCCTCTTTTCACACTGTACTCTTTGAAAGGCAGTCACTATGCACAGCCCACACCTAAGGAGTGGGGAGTTATATCCATAGTTGAAGACAGAGTACCTACATACATTATTTGGACTTTTCTACATAGATTTGTCTCTTCTGCCCCATTTAATTATTTATTCAATCATACGCTTATATCAGTGTGGACTCGGGGATGTTTATTTTACACTTTGGGCTATAATTCAATACCATTTTATGTACTTTGTTGCTCAAAGTGTTCCAGTTTGGCCATTGGGAGTTCTTTCAGTTGTTCCTGTGTCCCTTTTTACATGCCCCAATAACTGTGTGTGTGTTTATTTTTGAGTCCTTTCTTACTTTCTCACTACAAGATGCTCCAGAGTCATCTTGTACATTTCCTGTCCCAGGTCTAGAATCATTTCTCCAAGGAGTCTTGATCCCTTTTATTGGAAAATGGTATTAGAAACCAAGATCTTTGTTCTAAGGGTATTTATTGATATTGGAGTGTTGTTACATCTACATCCTCTGACTGACAGGCTAAGAAAACCCATGTGGATATATATGTAAATTATACATATATATTGCTATATGTAGCCATCTGTATCTATATTAAGGTAAATATGAGTTCATACTGATGTCTCCAACTCTAAACCATTACCATATGGATCATTCGAGGGTCCTCCCCTTGCTTATCTGTAACTTCCCATTCCAACAGTGAGAAATTTGGCTCCCAACGTCTGCCATCCATTTATGTATCATGATTTCAGAACTGTTTCTGAAATGGAAACAATTTTATCAAGTGAAGTACAGTGTTTATGTACAGTTCCTTCTGCCTTTTGTCTTAAAGACTCCACTCACTTCCAGAGTTACTTAGGTCAGCACATTTTTCCTCATAAACAACTCTTTACCTAATTTCATATAAAATTTGATATTCTTCTTGAAGGGAAGTTCTCCTAATTATATGAAATTCAGAATCCACAAAACATGAAGCTGTCCCTTGTGGTAGTCATGCTTTCTCCAACATAAAATAGTTTGAAGCAACTGGGGACAATTTTTTTTTCACACTCAAGTGGAAGACCTAGCAACACATGAAGACCTCAAGGAAAAAACCTGAAAATCTTATAGAAGTAAATTCCTTTAGTGCAAATAGTTTAGTGACTTCAGAAGTGGCAACTATCTAGGGTAGTTGCAAAGGCAGGTGCAGAAGCTGCAAAGACATTTCCCTTCATATTGATAGAAAATGATGAATAAGGCTATACCCTAGATGAAATGTTTAATTTTGATGAAACACATGTTCGACGAAACAGCTCTCTAAGACTTATCTTGGAGGAGGAAACAGAAACTCCAGTTTATAAGATGCCAAAGATTGAATGTGAAGCTGGGGGCAAACATCAGTGCAGATTTCTCCATGCCAGTATTTTATTAGTTTCACATCCTTGTTTTTGATAGTTCTCTGGTTCACATTTGCCATAAATTTTAAGTGGCATGCCTCAAGCCTATTTTTTCCATAAACTGTTACTTTTAAGGCACAGTTTTAAACATATGGTTTTATTAAAGAAAATTCATATTATTAGAGTTTAGTATTTTTTTCTCTGCTGCTAAATCGCTAACCTGTGAACATGTCCTTCTCAGGCAAATATTTTATCTCATTCATTTTTGTAATCCCAACCTATAGCACAATGACTGTTGAGTGGTTAAATATACATTATAATGTAGTTTAGCAACTCTGCCTGATTTCCTTTGGGTCTTACTGAGTTCTTAGCCCCTGGGCACACATCTTTCTTTTCCAACCACTCACCTTCACATCCTGGTGAGGTAAGGGGGCTTTCTGCCTTGACATCCTTGAGATCTACCCATCAGTAATTCAAAGTCAAACATTTCATATATACCTGCCAATTAATAATTTATTTGGCTCAATATTTTCATGGCAGGCCCTGCTTCTATATTCTGTTTGCTGTCAGGTTCAGTGATGGCTGCAAGAATGCCTAATTTGTGGTGTCTGCCTGCTTGAAACTATTTTTATTCTGAGATGGAATTCCTTTCAACTTGCACAATCAGCTATACTAGTAACTTGCATTTGTAGAGCGCTTAAGTTTCCAAAGCATCTTCTCTAATGCTCCCCATGACCCTGAGAGTCAGACAGGACAAACAAGATCCCTGTCTTTATAGAAGGCCCAGCCAGACTTAGGAACATGAGTTCTATCCCCACATCTGTCCCTATTTCTAACTTTCTGACTCTCCTAACTTTTAATACAGGAGCTACATAAGTGCACATAATGTGACTATGCCGTGAATTTATCTCTCATTAAAAAAAAACTCATTCTCAAATAGAAAGAACAAATTTTTAAGTGCAAAGTAAAATCAATTAATTTTCAAGTAAAAGAATGGAGTTTATTTAGAAGGTAGTTGACAATTTTTAGACATTCTCTATAAAGCATCTTGATTTTAGAAATTGTTCAAAATGAGGGTTGAACTTTCTGGAAAACAAACCTGCGGCTTCTTGCTCAAAGCTTACTATCTGCCAGATATGGCATCTAACCCAGAGTAAGAAATCGGTCCAAGACATCCTTTGCAAACTCTGAGAACTGAGGATAGCTAATTCAGGGCTTGTAACCCAAGCATTTCAGTCCCACCTCCTACGTAGACCCAGTAGAGTATTACTCTGGAGCCTGCAGAAAGCAGGGCTATTCAGCCCCCTAGTAATTCAACAACAACAAAAAAATCCTGAGTAGGTTTAACTGTATATATGGACTAACAGAATAACGGACAGAACAACACAAACAGATTCTTGCTGAAGACAGTAAAATTGCTAAAAAGTAAGCGCACCAATAACCAACGGTGGATCCTTGCTGAGGCCTGATCTTAATGAAACCAGACATCCTTGGGTACTTGTTGTCTTGCTGGGACAGCCCAAGGAAGACCTTTGATTTCAGTATCAAGGGCACCAGCTACTGGGACCCTCTGATTGGGTGCCTCAGATACTGTTGATTATAAGATTACACACTTAATGACATATCTGAGAAAATAAAAAATACTCCCTTAAAAGTACACATTGGTTTTAAAAGGTAAACCAATTCGCAAACTTCACAGGGTAAAAAATGACTACTGAGAGTTGAAAATAAAAAACTCAGTATTTGTTGAATGATGGTTGAATGGATATTGCCCTTGATGGATAAAACGTCAAAGAGCTCTGATTCTGATTTCCTTTGTACTGATTAAACAACAGGAGTCTTTCTTTGAGCCACAGCTTCCTTCTACAGCCATCTTCCTTTTGCTTAAGATGGTCAAAGAATTGGTAAAGTTTCAGGCCTCAGGAAACACAGGTGCCAGGGAGCGCTGAGGGTCTCAAAAGCAAGAACGCATGCCCAGCTCCAACTTTATAATAACTTTGGTCCGGACACCTCCCATCCTTGGGTCATCCTTGTGTTCTCAAGTTGCAGATCCCAGGAGAGCCCAATTCACTCAGCTTGGCCCAAGAGTATATCCCCCTAGGTTGGGGGGAGTTGAGCCAGCACAATGGAAGACCCCACCAGCTCTGTGTCCGATGGTGGGGAGACCAGTTTCCAAAGAAAAAGTAAGGTGGCGCTATTACTAAAAGAAAATGGAAATTGGGACTTAATGCAAATTGGAAAAAGTTGCCCTTCTAGATGAATGTAGTAGAAAAAGGTGCCCTTTATCCATCCTAGAGGCAGAGAATTCAGCCCCCACTGACCCTCTTAGGGGTCACCACTGTACGGACAACTTGCACATATGCAGACAATGGCCATAGGGAAAGGGATGTCAGATGTCTGCTACTCATGGATGTTCTGTCAAAGTAACTTTGATCAAGAAACCTGACCCTCTCCAAGTACCGGTTGTCTCAAATATTGCCATGTTAATTCACAGAGTCTACTTAATTTTCCAGTCATTCACACTGGGCACTTTCCTAGGTATCTTGCTGTATTTGGGTATTTTTCCCTTTTATCTTGAAATCATCTGAGGATCCAAGTTACCATGTCAGTCATAATCCTGGACCATAATTCAGATTAACTTCTTGTGATCCTCAGATCTTTTTTAGCAATTATTTTTGTGTCTTTTTCCTGGAGCAAGGGTCAGCAAAGTACGTACTTATGGATGACAAACCAGAGGTGACTGCCACAGTTCTACTCCTGTGCCTGCTTCTCAGCCATGCTGTCCTATGCAGGTACATGGTACATTTTGACCAGGTAGCCTGGGCAACACTGACCAAGATTTGACAACCAAGGGAGGGACAAAAGAAGGTCCTGTGAAGCTATCGTTGGCTCTTGATACAATGGCCCCTGTCTGCATTCCCATTTGGAGTGACACAGCTGAAAAACTTGGGTGATTAATTCAATGTGCCTGAACCTCAGTTTCCCCTGTCTATGTAATATAGATAATAAATCCTATCCATCAAAAAAAGACATTGACTACTCAGCCACAAAAAAGAACGAAATAATGCCATTTGCAGCAACATGGATGGACCTAGAGATTATCATACTAAGTAAGTCAAACAGAGAAAGACAAATATCATATGATATCACTTATATGTGGAATCTAAAAAAAATGATACAAATGAACTTATTTACAAAACAGAAATAGACTCACAGACATAGAAAACAAACTTATGGTTACCCAAGGGGATAGAAGTGGGGAGGGGGAAGATAAATTAGTAATTTGGGATTAACAGATACACACTACTATATAAAATAGATAAACAACAAGGACCTACTGTATAGTACAGAGAACTATATTCAACATCTTATAATTACCTACAATGGAAAAGAATCTGCAAAAGCATATATATATATATCAATATATATCTATATCACTTTGCTGTACACCTGAAACTAACACAACATTGTAAATCAACTATACATCAATTTTTTAAATAAATTAACAAAAGATCATATAATCAGCAAATTTTAATAAAAACGAATAAAATGAAATAAGGAGGGACTTCTCTGGCAGCACAGTGGCTAAGAATCTGCCTGCCAATGCAGGGGACACGGGTTCGATCCCTGGTCTGGGAAGATCCCACATGCCGCGGAGCAACTAAGCCCGTGCACCACAACTACTGAGCCTGTGCTCTAGAGCCCATAAGCCACAACTACTGAAGCCCGCGCGCCTAGAGCCGTGCTCCACAACAAGAGAAGCCACCACAGTGAGAAGCCCACGCGCCGCAACTAGAGAAAGCCTGCACGCAGCAACGAAGACCCAATGCAGCCAAAAAATAAATAAATAAATTTTTTTTAAATGAAATAAGGAGGAGGACGGGGAGAAGGTGGAGGAGATGGGAGAGGAGAGAGTAGAGAACAGGGAGAAGAGAGGAGGGAGAAGAGAAGAGGAGGAAGATGAGGAAGAAGAGGGGGAGGAAGAGGAAGAAATTCTACTTGTGAACAAGAGCTTTAGCTCATACCTGTGGAGTTTCATCCTGCTGGTAAGCTTCCTTTCCTGACCAGCCCTCACAATCATATAACCCAATTCCTTGTAATAAATCTTGATAGACAGATAGATAGACAGATCCTACTGATCCTGTTTTCTGGCTAAACACTGACAGTACAGGTATAAATCTAAATAAAACATATTATATAGGATCTGTATGTTGAAAACTGAAAAAAATTAAGAGATCGATCAAAGAAAATCTAAATAAATGGAGAAATATGCAGTTCATGAACTGGAAGACCCAATATTGTCAAGATATCAGTTCTCCCCAATTTGATCTATAAATCCAACACAATCATCATCAAAATGCAGAAAGCTTTTATCGATACCAAAAACTAATTCTAACATTTATATGAAAAGACAAAGGCTCTAGAATAGTAGAAAAAATCTGAAATAAAAGCAAAGTTAGAGGACACACATTACCTGATTTCAATACTTATCATAAAGCTATAATAATCATGAAAGTGTGGTATTGGCAAAAGGATAAACATAGAGATCAATGGAACAAAACAATGAGCCCAGAAATAGACCCCTACAAATACAGTCAACTTATATTAGACAAAGATGCAAAGGCAATTTACTGTAGAAAGTATAAACTTTTCACCAGATGGTGCTGGAACAACTGGATGTCTATATGCAAAAATATGAACCTCAGCACATACCTCATAGTACAAACAAAATTTAACTCAAAATGGACCACAGAACTAAATGTAAAATCTAAAACTATAAAAATTTCTAGGAGAAAATCTGTGTGACCTTGGGTTTTGCAATGAATTTTTAGATACAACACCAAAAGCATTACCCATGAAAGAAAAAAAAAATTAGACTTTAACAAATTAAAATGTTTGCTTTTTGAAAGACACTGTTAAGAGAATTAGAAGATAAAACAAAGTACAGACTGGGAGAAAATACTTGTAAATCACATATCTGATAAAGGACTTATATCCAGAACACATAAAGAAATCCTAAAACTTAACAATAAGAAAACAAATAATCTAGTTAAATGAAAATAAAGATCTGAACAGATACTTCATTAAAGAAAGATATAAGAAGGGCAAGTAAGCATATAAAAAGATGTTCTACATCATCTGTCATTAGGGAAATTAACATTAAAACAACAATGACATTACTACACATCTATTAGAACAGCTAAAATTTAAAAAAACAACAATAAAAAGTGCTGGCAAGGATAGAGAGCAACATGCACTCATTCATAGCTAGTGGGAATCAAAGTGGTACAGTTACTTTGAAAGACAGTTTAGCAGTTGCTTATAAAGTCAGACATAGATTTACAATACGACCTAGTAATCACACTCCTTGGTATTGCCCAAGTGAATTTAAAATTTATGTTCACACAAAATCCTACATACAAGTGTTTTAGCAGCTTTTCATAATCTCTAAAAACTGCGAGCAACCAAATGTCCTTCAATGGGTGAACGAATAAGCAAACTGCAGTACACCCATATAAAGGAACACTATTCAATGATGAAAAGGAAGGATTTATTGATAAACACAACACAGGTGAGTTATAAATACATTTTGCTAAGTAAAAGAAGCCAGATCCAAAAGGATATATGTACTGTATAATTACATTGATATGACATTCTGGAAAATGAAAAATTATAGGAATGAAAAGCAGATCACAGGCCACCAGCATTTAAGGAAGGGGGAATGGTTGACCACAAAGGAGATGCACATGGGAATTTTTAGTGTAATGAAACCATTCTATACAGCACTAAGCTGGTGGATACGTGACCCTTTGCATTTGTCAAAACCCTTAGTACGTCACCAAAAGTCAATTTTAAAGTATGCAAATAAAAAAAATCAACCAGAATGTCAAGGGATCTTCAGATGGAATACAGATTATGACAAATTATTCTAACTATATAATAAATTTATGACATAATCTCAGTGAAAGGTATGAGGAAAAAGAAGCTGATTTAAATAACTTTGGAAAATGGTGTTTTGACTGGAAAAGGTAAGGCTAAAGACAAAAAGACTATACGTAAACAGTGTGCTCTAGTGGGTACATTTGTTTCTCAAGGGGTATCCGTTGAGAAGTCTGAAATCTTTATGTATATACTATGATAGAATACATGAGTTAATAAATGATAGATAATGCAGTTATGTTACTCACCATCATAGAAAAAAAGTTAAAAATAAGCTAGGGGAAGACTAGAACGAACCCTGTGGTGCTGGATTAGAGTTGAAGACATCAGTATGAATTCATGTTTAGCTTAATATATATACAAATAGATAAATAATTATAGGTATATGTATACATTGTTTAGTAAACATACATATATTTCCTAACTCTTTTTCCTGGGAGGGTCTAGAAGTAACGATAGCCCAGTAGCAATGAGGCACAGTCAGTGCCCAGATTTTGTTTTTTAAATACCATTCTTTAATAAAAGAAACCAGGACTCCTTGGAAAAATAGTTGATTCTGGGACTGGGACAGGAAATATACAAGATGAGTCTGCAGAATTTTGTATGCCAGAAAGAAAGTACTCAAAGAAACAAAATGCTGGGGCATGTTAAAGGGAAACAGGAGCCAAACTGAAAGAGCTCCCAATGGCCAAAGCTGGAACAATTTGAGCAAGAAAACAAATAAAATAATACTGCATTATAACCCAAGTATAAAATAAATACTGTGGAAATAAATGAAGACCAACCAAATGAGAGCAAGCAAAGGCAATTTATTCAGAGCTTTCTATAGCAAGGGAGTCAGCCCTTATGTTTTGGCAGAGACTCAAAGATAGGCAAATGGGCGGGAAAGCTTCATAGTAGAACAAAGGGAGGGCTTCAGGTACGCCCTGACTGGAGGCTGTTGGCATGAGGGAGTTGGAGGCAGGCTACCTAGAAGTGGGTCATCTTATGTGATTGGTTAGGGCTGCATTTTTGGCTTTCTCTGGTTAGTCTTAAATTGGAAGTAAGGACAGAAATTAGCAAAGCTGTCAGTTATTAATCAAGTCCTGACAATTTGAGGCTGATTGTTATAGGAATTATTGTCTGGCTTCCTGGATTGTTGCTGGTGATAGCAATTTGGCTTTTCACAAATCTGACTTAGAGGTAGCAGGCTGACTTTCTGAGCTGGATACTGTAGATAATGATTTGGTTTCCTGGGAGGGCTGCTGCAGATTATGGGTCAGAGTTCTATTTTTATATATGGTCTGGCCATTGTCCATCTGTATATTCAGTCTCTCAATATACATGAGTCTATACTAGGTAAACAAATGATTGAATAAATAAATATATGGGGCAGAAGGGATAAATCTTCCTTACAGAACATGTGTAGATATTCTCCCCTTCAGGAGGTGAAGCTTAATCCCCTCTACCTTGAGTGTGGACTGGATTTAGTGACTTGCTTCTGACCAGTTCAGAAATGGAAACTAGTAACTTTATGGTGTTGAAGCTTGGCAAGCACTACTTTGGCCAGATGATTAAGGTTAACACTAGCAATAAGTCATGTTGGCAGCATGTACTCCTTGATATGATGTGATGAGAAGGGCACTTCACTTCTGTGACCTTCTTCTCCAAAACCCATAACCCCAATCTAATCATAAGAAAACATCATAAAAACCCAAATCGAGGGACATCACACAAAATACCTGACCAATACTCTTCAAAACTATCAAGATCATGAAAAGCAAAAAAAAAAAAAAGACAAAGGAACTGTTACAGATCAAAGGAGATTAAGAAGACATGATGACTAAATGTAATGTGGTTTCCTGGATAGGATCCTGAAATGGG
The DNA here is from genome assembly GCF_949987535.1 of Balaenoptera acutorostrata. Classification (NCBI taxonomy): domain Eukaryota; kingdom Metazoa; phylum Chordata; class Mammalia; order Artiodactyla; family Balaenopteridae; genus Balaenoptera; species Balaenoptera acutorostrata. The sequence continues at coordinate 38,543,168 of NC_080085.1, forward strand.
AAAAAAAAAAAAAGACATTAAATTTTTAAAAAGAAGAAGAAAAAGAGAAAAAGAAAAAACTAAGGCAATCTGAATATAGAGTTTAGTTATTATTTCTCTTAATATTAAGTTTTTTGGTTTTTTTTTTTTGTTTTTTTTGTTTTTTTTGTTTTTTAATTTTATTTATTTATTTATTTATTTTTGGCTCTGTTGGGTCTTTGTTTCTGTGTGAGGGCTTTCTCTAGTTGCGGCAAGTGGGGACCACTCTTCATCGCGGTGCGCGGGCCTCTCACTATCGTGGCCTCTCTTGTTGCGGAGCACAGGCTCCAGACGCGCAGGCTCAGTAGTTGTGGCGCACGGGTCTAGTTGCTCCACGGCATGTGGGATCTTCCCAAACCAGGGCTTGAACCCATGTGCCCTGCATTGGCAGGCAGATTCTCAACCACTGCGCCACCAGGGAAGCCCAAGTTTTTTGTTTTGATAAATGTATCATGGTTATATAAGATATCAGTATTTGAGGAAAGTAGGTGAAGGGCAAACAGAAACTCCCTGCACTATCTTTGCAACTTTTCTGTAAATTGTAAAGTATTTCAAAAAAAAGTTTATTTAAAAAAATAATATGTATCTTCTCAGGTACTTTTAAGTTGACATCTAAACGTTTTCATCATAAGTTTAAATATTTGCAAAAGATATAATTTCCAACATATTATAAATATTGTTATTTTAAACTAAAACTGTCACATAACTCTTTTAAATATATTCAAAAGACTATAAATACCAAAGCAATTTGAATCACGATCTTCAATTTAACAAATACATGAACAAGCTCTTAACTGTCAGAAATATTAAATTATTCCTTATTCTTCTTGAACTCATATTTCCAAATTACTTCCCCTACATAATTTAATTCTATTGAGATACATTTTTATGCTTTAAAGTCCCATTGATTATACTAACATACCTCTCTGCAATAGGAATATATATAAACTGAAACTTTAATTTTTAAAATTACCCATGACTGGGCTTCCCTGGTGGCACAGTGGTTAAGAATCCGCCTGCCAATGCAGGGGACACGGGTTCGAGCCCTGGTCTGGGAAGATCCCACATGACCCGGAGCAACTAAGCCCTTGCGCCACAACTAGTGAGCTTGTGCTCTAGAGCCTGCGCTGTGCTCTAGAGCCCACGAACCACAACTACTGAGCCCATGAGCCACAACTACTGAAGCCTGCATGCCTAGAGCCTGTGCTCTGCAACAAGAGAAGCCCGCGCACCACAACAAAGAGTAGTCCCCTGTCCCCACAACGCAGCAACGAAGACCCAATGCAGCCAAAAATAAATAAATAAATAAATTTTTTAAAAATTAAATTAAATTAAAAATAAATAAATAAAATAAAATTACCCATGACCTTAAGGCTTAAATGTTTTTTTTTTGCATGACCACAACAAAAGCAACAATGATTGCAATTACCAAACAAGGCTTAAATGTTAATTATAATTAGAGTTCAATCCAGAATAAATTTTTATCAATAATACACATTTGATCAAAATGACTATATTACAAAACTTTGAAAATTATTAAACCTAAAAAGCAATGATTTATTGGAAATACATATCTCTATGAGAAGGACAGAGGTTATTTTTGCCATAAGAAGGACTTCTGACACCAATATTTGGAACTGTCTTTCTGTTTGTTACCCAGGAGGGTAATACTCATGGAAAGGCTCCACAACAGGATTCTAATTGAGTGAGAAGTGTGCCTTTCTTTTGTAAAATAGAATAAAGGAGAATGTGAAATAAAAGGGGAGTGTGGGAATTCACCTTGAGGTCTTGACCCCAAGTGCATTTTCGCACAGAAAATATAAAAACGAGTAAATAAGGAAGTTTACGATTTATAAAGTGATCCCCTTAAAACCATCCATTCCTGTGTCCCACTTAGAAAGACTTCATATATCTCTGGGAGTACAAATTCCCCACTCTGAAAGCTACTCTCGTAAGGATGCTGAAAAGGTTGGAGTTTACACCATGGGCCAAAGGAGAATGATCAGAGCTGCCAAGCAGAAAAGATTTTGCACTTTAGAAATAGAATCTGGGTCATTATTTCCTGATGGATCACGGAAAAAGGAACTGGAGGAGTAGCTGAGTTGGTGCTGTAGAGAAATCTTTTAAGAGTCCCTACCTCCAAACCTCTTCCAAGGCAGGTTCTTATTTATCAGACAACGAGATCCATTAAGTGGTAATCATCTCCCCAAGGAGCAATTTCCCCTGGTATTCCAGTTCTCTAAGCATCAGGTAACTCTAAGTCCAACAGGTTGAACCTATCTAGACAGAACAGTACATATTATAGAACCACAGTCCCTGTGCCTACAACACAGCATGAGAAGCCTAAAGCACATTTTTGTCTCTATAAATGTGGAAGGAAATGTTTTATCCTTAGCACTTTCCATAACCTAGTTAGGTCCCAATTTAAGGAAACCCTCTGCCATTAGAATCCCACTTAAATGAATAAAAAGAACAAAACCTGAGTCCTTACAGAGGGACCTTTATATCCCAGCAGACAGTCTGTATCAATATTGTATTGCTGTCATGAGCAAGACTGTATTTTCACTGATTCCCTTACCCATATAGCAGAAAACTGACTAAATACCTGGATATCTTTTGGGAGGAGTATTTATGTAGTGTCTAAATCTAGATACCTGTAAAATACTAAGTATTTTAAATAAACCATTCTTTTCAAAATATTGTTCTGATTATGAGTTTGGTATTCTCTGAGTAATACCAAAATTGTGTTTTGTGTGTTTGACACTCTGGGTTGAAGGAAAATTATGTTGCTGGGGTGAAATGATATCCTGACAGGCATTACACAATTCAAGCTCTGGAAAACATACTAAGTGCTGAAAAGGACTCTCTCCTTGATCAAGCTTTAGCTTGGTTCCTCTGAGCCCTCTTCTAGACTAGGCCTCATCTTTGGTCTACCCTCCTTGTCCTGAAGGAGATTATAGTATGCCACCCCAAAATACACCACTTTGGATTATTTTGAGCCGAAGGCAATTAGTGCAGGAACAGGAAAAGCTCACTACCATCCCCCTTTCTGCCTAAAGACAAGATATAAACTTCCCTTTGTGAAGGTGTCCCTCGTCCTCTCTCTTGTACCAGGAAGAATATAATGATTCTTAATCACCAGAGACACTTTTATCACCCCCAGGGACTGCATGAGATGAGTCTGCATAACAAACCTTATAAAAGTAGCTCTTTTCTCCCATTAGTTTGCCCAGTATATTTACCTTCCCATAATTTACCACCCCTAGAAGCCCAAGCCCCTTTCCCTTTGCTTTGTTACTTCTCCACAATTTATTACTCTTTGTTAAAATGGTATATAAAACCCCATCCAACCACTTCTTTGGGTCTTCACTTCTTTTCTATGAAGGCTTCCATATGCATACATAATAAACCTTTTCTCCTGACAATTTTCCTTTTATCAGTTTAATTTGCAGGGCCTTAGTTACTAAACCTAAGAGGGTAGAGGAAATGTTTTCTCTTCCTCTACAGACTGTTGTCCTTGGCCTGCCAAGCCCAATCCTGCAAAAAAAAATCCTGCCAAGCCAGTTTAGCAGGAATCTCTTCCCTCCTTTACACTTAAGCAAGTTTTTCCTAGTAATTTTCCATTCACTGACCCCCTCGCCCTTCCCAATGACTATAAATACACAGCTGCATATATGCATTCAGAGTTGAGTTCAGGCTCTCTCTCCCCTAATGCAACAGTCTTGAATAAATTCTTCCTTGACTGTTTAATTTGTCTGGTACAATTTTTCTTTGTTAGTTTCAGGCACTGTGTTGGGTGTGTTAGTACAAGCACGTGTATGGTGTAAGCCCCTTCCATCCAAACCATGCAATTCACTGGGCTGTGCATTAATTCAAGAGAAGTTCGTTCAGGATGTTTAATATTTTGACCTCCACCCTGTTACTGAAAGTTAACAATACACTTGAGGAAGCAGGGCTGGCCTGGACTTCTGAGGCTTTCCCTTCATGCCAATTCATATCGTAAGGAGGATGCATGGAATCTTCTCTGTGCTTCTTTGGTGAGAAAACAGGGTGCTCTAAGAAACAGATGGTGCCCAGGAAAGTAAAAGAACAGATTATCAAGAGAAGCCAGGGCAACATTTTTAACACAGGCACAGGCACTCCTTCTAATTAATACCCCTTTCTTTTCTTTTTCTTTTTCCTGACACTCACAAGCTTATCAGTGTTTAATACCAAGAAGGCCTGTAATCCAAATCACTGCTAACTAGTTGGCTCCTCTAGGAAGCAGATGCTGAGACTAAGTTAGGAGTATAAGAAGTTGGGGACAAAACACCCTGAAAGATAAAAGGGGAGGAAATAGGATTGAAAAGGAAGCACCTCAGATGAAAAGTCAGACCTGACAAAGTCTTGGTCAACCCAACAGGGAACTTCAAAGCAAAGATTGCCCATTAGAGAAGTCTCATATTGGATAAAAACAGCCAGGCCCTAGTAAGCCCAGCTGTGCTCAGCCTTTGGCTGGGGGGCTACACAGGAAGAGCGCAGCCTCTGCTCAAAAGCAGAGGTGGATCCTTAAGGTGTTGCAACTGAATGGCAAGTTTATTTCTGAGTGGCACAGCTCCATGATTGCCCCAGAGAGACGCTGCAGAATAATTAGAAATTTTTCCTAAGCAGCAAATTGACTTAAAGCAAATTGCCTTCCTTCCTTCTGAGTACTGAGTACAAGAATGGGCAAAATGATCACCATGGTTTTTTTTAACCCTTTAAATTGTGAAATATAACATACATACTGAAAAATGAACAAAATGAACATGTACAACTCAAGAATTTATCGCAAAATGAACACCCATGTAACCACCATCCAGATAAATAGAATGTTGCCAACATCCCAAAGACTTTCCACGTGCCTTTCACCGCAAATATTAGCCCCCATTCCCCAGGAAAAGTAACCAGTATTCCGATTTTATCATTATGATACTCTAGGTGGCACTTTGATTGTTCAAAGAAATAGATTAAACCAAGCTTCTGCCCAAACTCAAGAAAATTGAATTTGGGTGGTCATTAATATTGTTAGTGATTCCTTCAAATATAGAGCTCCTTTCAGTCTTGAGATCTTACTAATGGATCACAAAGAAGCTGTAGGACAGAGAGTGAAGGTAAAGTAGTCGAGCCCTAACCAATTCTGAGTTCATTTGAAATAGAAATAACACAGGTAAAGTTATAAGTTATATAAACAGAGAATATGAGAGTAAATGATTATCTAAACTCTGATTGACTGCCAGGTTTTCAGAAACACTTTGGCACAGCTCAAGGTATACTTTTATATAGACCATTGTCAAGGCCAGGATCCCCGAGAGAATCATAGGCTTACTTCCCCAAAGTGCCAAAACTGTCCTCCCTCTATTAAGACTCTTCTGAAAGTAGCTGGTTCAGGGTCCAAGAACAAAGACTCATCTCTCATGTGCCATTTATTAATCTTTTCTTTAAAAGGATTTTTGAATAATATGTTCTTATAAAATTAAAATTAAAAATATACAGAAGTAAAAAGTGAAGCTCCTCTCTTAGGTTGGATTCCCCAAAAGCAGACCCTGAGATTAGAATTTGCAGACAAGCAGTTTATTTGGAAGGTAAAGGAGCACAGGGAGGGAGCCAGAAGATGACACAGAGGAGGGAAGGAAAGTCAGTAAAGGCTGTGTTGATGGGCAAGCTCTCACTGGCTGCAGTTGGGGCCAATTCCCCTGTGAACCTCCAGTAGATGGTGTAAAACAGAAGTTGGCAAACTTCTCAGCCCGGGAGTAAAATCCAGCCCAATGATTATTTTTATAAGTAAAGTTTTAATGGAATATAGCCACTTCCTCTTTTTTGTTTACATGTTTTCTATAAGTTGAACAATTATGACAAACAATATCACCCTCAAAGCCTAAATTACTTACTATTTGGCCCTACAGACAAAGTCTGCAAGTCCATGGTATAGAACCTGCCTCACAGTTGTCCCACCAAGGGTGAGGAAGCTGAAGTGTTGACCTCCACTCATCCCTCATCAGCTGAGGGCTGCCCTAGGGGTGCTAACTCCTCAGACCTTCTGGCTGACTCTGTAGGCAGGCCAAGCACACTCCTGTGTCCACAGGAAGTCCTCATGTGCTTGCAGTAAGAAACTATAGGTATGAATGGCAACAACGAATGCCAAGGAGATATGAGCATGACAACAATAGCACTTGCTACCATTCCGATCCCACATACCCATCAGTTCCAATCCCCATAGGTAACCACTTTAAGTTTGGTGTGTATCTCCCCAGGTGTTTTTCTATGCATACAGAATGTGCTATACACATTTGGGTGCACTAGTTTATTTGGGAGTTGAAGCCAGTGTATGTGTGAAGGAGCAGGGAGAGTGAGAAAAGGAAGGAGAGATCTAATAAAAGTTTACGTTATTGTGCTGGCAACTGCTGTGGGCAACTGGGGACCCCAAGTGCCTTAGAATTGTCCCCTTGTTGCTAGCTAAAGCTGAGGGTGTTAACTTCCACTTAGAATGATGCTACCCTCCAGGAAGACTGAATAAGCTTCTATGGCTTTGGAGAAAACTCTGAGGCAAAAAAAAAAAAAAGCTAGAGCAATGAAACAAGGATTTGAGGTAACATGTTGACAACACACATGGAAACTGTCCAATGTAGCTGCACTTGAAATCAGGAGTAGGTCATGGGATTGTGGCTAGGAAACCAACATTGTTTACTACAAGCCTAAATCATGCTCACAGAATTAATTACTTACATGACCCTGATAAATCTAGCTGGATGAGAAAATAGTCAACCGTCAGAGCAGTGAGTCATAAGATACTCTGAGATAGCAACTTATTCTTTACCTGCCTTTGAATAGTAATGCCCTTCAACTATCTTAGCCGACCATTATATAATAAAAAACATAACATCATTACCTTCTTTGTTCAGTTTTCTTTTAACCATTAAGTTTTAAATGCTATCATGCCTTCCTCACCTATGACTCCAAACATCATGTAAATTTGTGGTCTTAATGTGAAAAGAAGTGATTGCCATAGTATTCATTCTTATGCCTGAAAAAAGTAAACATGTGCATCTTTGTCATAAGTGACTGTTAATGAAGTATATATTTGATCACTTTTCATAACTACAGAGATAAAATGAGTTATATTCAAATTGGGTGATGTTATATTCTCCAAAGATAAATTTCAGGAGGATTTTGCATCCATGCCTTATTGCCTCCTTGGGCCTTAAACCTTTAGAGAGGCTTGGGTGTCACACTCTTTGCCTAACACTGTGACTTGGGGTTAGGAGACATTCAATGTGCACTGCTGAAACGAGGGCTTAATCCTTTCATTGGTACGTTATAGTATCCAACTGTGACTCGAACCAAACACTATCTTGTGCTTTGTGGGTTTTCTATCCCTGCTTATTCCAGGCAGCTGAAGAACACACGGGGCTGAAAATGAAATTCTTCCATGCAAAGTGGTTAGTGTTTCAGAAAGCAGCACTGCAAAGATGCTGAAAACTTAATTCACATCGCTTGATTTGTGATGTGTGGAACTCAGAAGGCAGAACACGTTTATATTTATTTTGTCCATCTATCTGTCAGTACAGATTACAGTGAAGGATGTATGCAAGGAATGATGCAGAAGAGCCTCCGTCCAGTTAACACATCTTGAACCTCACACAACAGCCCAAGACCAGAACAGAAGATCTGGGAACTCAGGAAAGGTTGGGTCTAGGAGTGTCTTAAATTAGCCTGGGTTCAGACAAAAGCCCATTTAGACCAGCAGCATGGAAATCTGATGATGGGGAATCATGGCCCAGATAAACAAGGCAGAACATCAAAGACTATTAGGCAGTTCCTCTTGTATGCTATGAGGATCCCATCCCTACTGTGGAAAACTGTGAGGACAAGCTGTTAACTACAGCCCTTTGCAAATGATGACTATGCCGTTCATCTGGAGAGGAGAAAGTGCTTGGAGAAGGGAGTGATGGCTGTCAAAGGAGTTGTTATAATTAGGCCAAGCTTAAATAAAGGCTTTTCTTTTTTTTTTTTTTTTTTTTTTTTTTTTAATTTTTGATTTTATTTATTTATTTATTTATTTTTGGCTGTGTTGGGTCTTCGGTTCGTGCGAGGGCTTTCTCCAGCTGCGGCAAGCGGGGGCCACTCTTCATCGCGGTGCGGGGACCGCTCTTCATCGCGGTGCGCGGGCCTTTCTCTATCGCGGCCCCTCCCGTCGCGGGGCACAGGCTCCAGACGCGCAGGCTCAGCAATTGTGGCTCACGGGCCCAGCTGCTCCGTGGCATGTGGGATCTTCCCAGACCAGGGCTCGAACCCGTGTCCCCTGCATTAGCAGGCAGATTCTCAACCACTGCGCCACCAGGGAAGCCCAATAAAGGCTTTTCAATAAAAGATGGAAACAGATAAAGTCCTTGAAAGTGAAAATGACTTATTTTAAAGGAGTCACAGCATTGAAGTCTTGGGCTGTGACAAAAATGAAAATGAAAATGATACAATACCTCAGCTCCATGGAAATTTGGAGATGATTTTTGGCCCAGCTGTCTTTAGCTTCCAGAGATTCTTAGAAGCAAACATGGTTTTTTTGTTTGCTTGTCTCCAGGGATAAGTCCTTGAAGTATGCCCTTTTTGTGTGGCAAATAAGAGAAGGAATTGTACTACTCGGTTTATCTCAACTGCACGCTAAATATTATCAGAGCCATCTGCAGCTGGATGGATTACCAAGTTACAGGTGAGTGTGGTGTTAGGTGAATGCTTTCTGACAGAAAAACACTTACGGATGGGGGCGAAAGCTGAGAATTGCATAGTACAGGCAGCCTTTAGGGAATGAACTTTTATTCACCACCTCCACTGCTGAAGCTTGGGGTTGTTTTTAGCATAGAAAAGATTTAAACTACAATTAAGAGGCATTTGTTACATTCACTTACACTGGAATCTTTGTGGCATTGATGTGTCTTCTCCCTGATGTCATCAAGGTTGTCATGGGAACAAAGAATCAGTAGCTTAAAGCATCTAATTCTCTCTTCAAATACTCCCTCATCATAAAGAAAATGAAAAAACGTAAAAATCTGAGACAAGAGAAATCATTTTGGGGGGTGGGTTGAATTCTGACACCTCAGGAACAATGAGGGTCTGTACAGGGAAGAGAGGCAGGAGAGAGAGAGAAGAATGAGAACACTCGCAAGCAAGAAATCAATACCTGGCAAACAAAAGTATTAAAAGATCATATTATCACACCTGACCTATTTAATACAATCCAAAAAATATCTGTTACCTCTCAACCTGATCATTAAAAACAAGAAAAGAAGCAATGTAGAATCACAGCAGAAACAAAGAAACAAGAGGTGAATTGTCTTGCGGTCTCAATTAGTGGCAAGGTGACCTAAGAGAGGTTCAGAGGAGAAGAAATACATAATGAGTCTTTTTAAAATAAGCCAAGCATATTATTTTAAATGAACCATTGGAAATAAGAAAAAAATTGATAGCATAAGCGAAAATTGAATTGCATGATAGAGTTCAAGTACAAATTACCATTTGTTTACTTTTCAGTCTCTTTTACAAGAAGGTCAGAGAACTCAATATGGTATTAAAATGCAATTTTTAAGCCTGTGGGCCTAGTATTGTTGCTTATGTAATAATCTTCTTGGAAAAGACAGATCAGCCTGGCTATGGGTTTCAGAACAATCAATGTTTGTCTCACAAAAATCTCCAGCCTTCCTGAGGATTCTCTGACCATTCTCTGTGCCTTTGCCTGGAGGTGGGGGAGGACACGCTACTTAAGGAAAATACTAATTCTCTGGCAGAATGAGACTGACCGAAAGTTAGGGTCTTTTTTGCTATCAGTTCTGGAGATCACAGTTTAGATTTACAGCTTTGCCTGTGTTGCGGTATATGGAACAGAGGGGGAAAAGAAATGGAGATGGGAGGCAAATGCTATTTTCTTATTTAAGAATATAGTTAGTGGGTAGACTGACATTTTAATAGTTAGTTTCAACTGGTTGCTTTTTTGGATTAAACAAGTGCTTTTAACTGCCACCTGAGTTTTACATGGGAGAGGACGTGGGTTGTGGTTTATTTTCAACCCTGCTTATTTATTTCTAGGTAATAGAAACGTGAATTGTAGCTAGCTGTTAAAATGTATAGAAAATCAAATCAATATAACTCATTATCACAGTGAAGAAAGGAATAGTATATGTAAGAGTGACGAACTTATAACTGAAATATTTTGCAATTCAAGGGTATATGAGAGTATCAATCAAAAACTACTCCATAGAAAACATAACTAGGCAAGGATTCAGAAAACTTCATTGGCTGGTGGGGGGGGGGGGGGGGCGTCTCTGCCTTTATGAATTTTCTATCGTCAAAATAATTCCCTGTAATAAAATCACCTTAAAAGTCAGGGAATTAAAACTACAATCACTTATTTTCACTTATACATCTTTGATTGAAGCTGTGCTTGGCTGGGTAGCTCTGTTTCAACCTTAGGCTCCAGCGTGGCTTGTTCCCTTGCTGTAAGGGCACAAGTCTGATCTATGTGTGCTCACACTGTGGAACCCAGCTGAATGGACAGCAGCTAGCCAGGACAATGGCAGAGGCACCAGAAGACAAGCCCAATTGCAGAAGTGCATTTCACATTTCTGCTTGCATCAAGTTTCTATCACAGCATTGGCTAAAGCAAGTCACATGGCAAAGCTAAACAATAAGGGGCAACAAAATATACTCATTCCACTCTAAGGCCAAAGCAAATCACACGGACAAGCCCAAAGTCAATGTTTCAGGGAAATATACCTTTTCCATAGGTGTGAGAGAAAAGGAGTAAACATTTTTGAACAATAATCTGATACAGTTCTAACTAGCTGTGCGATTTGGGCCATATCTTTCAATCTCACTTGTCTAAAATTTCCTCAAGAGAAAAAGTGAAGAAGATAGAGACGCAATACGGTATCACGGGGAAACATGGGCTTTGGAGTTGTATAGACCTTGTTAAAATCTCAGGTTTGTCGAGAACTAGCTATGGCTCTTGAGGAAATTACTGAATCTGATTCTCAGATTCTTTCTTGTATTTCCCTTCAGGGGAAAATTTTTTTAATCTATTTATTTATTTGTTTATTTTTGGCTGCTTTGGGTCCTCGTTGCTGCGCAAGGACTTTCTCTAGTTGCAGAGAGCAGGGACTACTCTTTGTTGCGGTGCATGGGCTTCTCATTGCGGTGGCTTCTCTTGTTGCGGAGCACAGGCTCTAGGCACGTGGGCTTCAGTAGTTGTGGCACACGGGCTCAGTAGTTGTAGCACACAGGCTTAGTTGCTCCGCGGCATGTGGGATCTTCCTAGACCAGGGCTCGAACCCGTGTCCCCTGCATTGGCAGGTCGATTCTTAACCACTGTGCCACCAGGGAAGCCTCCCCTTCAGAGGAAATATTGTTATCTGTTGTAGCAAACCACCCCAGAACTCAGTGACTTAATACAATAAAAGTTTAGTTCTCATTTCTGACATGATCTCATGCAGTTTGGGCAGCTATCCTGGGCAGCTTTTCTCTAAACCAGGGGTTAACAAACTACAACTCACAGGCTAAATCCAGCCAGCCCCTGTTTTTATAAATAAAGTTTTATTGGAACATAGCCACACCCATTCATTTACATATTATCTGTGGCTATATGAGCAGAATTGAGTTTTTGCAACAGAGGCAGTATGGCCCACACACACCAAAAATATTTACTATCTGGCCCTTTATAGAAAAAGTTCACCAACGCTTCCTCAAAGCAACACATTGGGGATCCAAGCTCCTTCAATCATGGTTCCACCATGACGGAGTCTTTCACTTCTAGCCACTCAGACAGAGAAGAGAGAAAATTGTCTCTGTAGGCAGACTGTCAACTTTACTTCTTCCAGAAGCGAAACATACCACTTCTCATAGTTCATTGGATAAAACCAGTCACATGGCCAACAAAACTGCAAAGTGTGGTAGGAAATACAGAGGACATTTTAAAACTTTCTATTAAATGGGAGAAATAAAGTGAAAATGCTGAATTTCAAAAAACCCTACATATAACATTGATAATAGAAATATTCATACCCTTAAACACTAAAATTGATAAAGATAAAAGCATGAAAATATCCAACTCAAAAGGTAAGGAAAAAACCAATAAAGCAGAAAGAACAAAATACTAAAAAGTAGAGTTAATGAATGAACTAATATATAAATAATAGGCTGGTTCCTTGAAAAAAAATAGACAAACTACGATCTAAACCAGTGAAATGAAAAAAGGAAAAAATGCGAATAAAAGTGATTACTTATGGCAGTAGGGTGAAAGGAGTATGTACAGATAAAAGGGATGGAAGTAGCCCTTCTCTGAATATAGTTTTTAAATAAAGTTTTGACTTTGAACTGTGTAAATGTCTTATACACACAAAAATCAATTTATACCAAAAAGAAAAAGTATACAAAACTTAAAATTGAGCACAGATAACCTAATTTCATATGAAATGGGTAATAATCACACAAAGAAAAGAGTTACTTCAAGGGATTTTTCTCATAGATATCTGTACATTCTTAAATGTTTACAGAGCATATACAGACAGATTTGTGTGTTAAATAGTTAAGACAAGAAGAACAGCAAAGAAAGCTTAAACTTAATTCAGTCATTAAAACGGTGAGAATATTAGTATTGCGGTCTTGCAATTGTATGTATATTGCAGAATAAGCAAGGAAGTAAACAGTTAATCTTTTCAGGGACCAATATTTTAAGTGTTAGAGAAAAGAACAACAAATACAAAAGTAAATTAAAAAAAAAACTCTGTAGTATTAAATTTTTATTGGAGGGCTTCCCTGGTGGCACAGTGGTTGAGAATCTGCCTGCCAATGCAGGGGACACGGGTTCGAGCCCTGGTCTGGGAAGATCCCACATGCCGCGGAGAGACTAGGCCCGTGAGCCACAACTACTGAGCCTGCGCGTCTGGAGCCTGTGCTCCGCAACAAGAAAGGCCGCGACAGTGAGAGGCCTGTGCATCGTGATGAAGAGTGGCCCCCGCTTGCCGCAACTAGAGAAAGCCCTCGCACAGAAACAAAGACCCAACACAGCCAAAAATAAATAATAAATAAATTTTTAAAAAAAATTTTATTGGAAACATTTTAAACAATTTAATTCATATTAATATATGCTAGCTTTATCCCTGAAAGGTATTAGAAGCAATGACATCCCAGTTGTATTGAAGATAGCTAGCACTCACATCTTGATGTATACGAACCATTTCCCACGAGAAAGAATCTACGTGGAGAACTGGCTGAATCCATGTCTGTGGCAGGGAAAATAAAAGGGGAGTCTGAATGATTCTGTGCTAGAAAGCAAGCAAGGGCTCAAAGAATAATGGGGACATGTCAAAAGGACACAGAAGCCAACGTGAAAGGGCTCACACTGGCCAAAATGAGGACAATGTGAGCATCAAAAGAATAGTGACTCTCAACTGGTTATAAAACACTTAAAAAATTTAAATACATGAATCCATAGCAATAAAATAATATAACTTTTAGACTGCTGATGTGGGAGGACCTGTAGTTCATTCCCAGCTAATAAGGGAAACAATAAATGAAAGCCAGCAATAAAATGACAAAATTAGAAAATCACCATTTTGCAACATCCAGTGAAATATTTGATTCAGCAACTATCACAGGTCAGTGACAATAGCTGTAGTCAGGCAAGTGGAGGCCCTCCTTTAGGGGAGGACCCCAGGGTCTCATGGCATAAGATCAGGGCCATGTGCCATTAAAAGGAGGGCTGGCAAGAACAGGCAGGTTGCCAGGGCTCCAGTCAAGGTGCTAGCATTCTAGGGACTTAATCTGAGAAGGAACTGAAGGCAAAGTCAGGAATGGGATAGCAGCAGGCGAGGCTTACAGACTGGGCTAGTGGGGAAAGCTGTGGCTCTCTGGGCAAAAGTTATGTCCAGTGACAGCTCACCCAGCCCTACCAGCTACTACAAACTGGAAAAACTGTAGAGCCCACCAGTCATTAGGACTCACACTGAATCATGATTCTCATTAGCAGGATATTCTAGAAGAACCCTGGTCAGACCCCTCTTATAGTCCAAAAATGCTCTGAATGCTCACCACATATTTACTATCTTTGTTCTTTCTTTCCAGAGAAGGATGTTAGCACTTAACTACTCAAAATGTGGTCCATGGACCAGCAGAATTAGCATCACCTAGGAGCTTGTTAGAAATACAAATCGTAGGCTCCACCACAGACCTAATGAGTCTGACTCTTCATTTTAACAATATCCCCAGGAGACTCTTATGCACATCAAAATTTGAGAATCCCTGGTTTGGCAGGCACTTTGGAGGAACTTAGCTGAAAGTGGTGGGCCAAGGGGATGTCACAGAGCTATGGAAGCTGGTTCCTGGCATTTCTCAGCATGCTCCATCAAGCATGCACCCCACTCTCACCTCTTTTCCTCCCCTAGATCCATATCACTGGCTTGGGAACAGATGCTTTCTACCTGTGAGGATGTGAGATGAATTAGGATAGAGCTTGGGGAGGGATGGGAGGAGGAAAATATGTCAAGAGACTAGCAATTACAGTGATGATAGATAGGAAAAGGGCTGGCAGATATGGCTAAAAAAGAAACAAATAATTCCATTTGACATTTCCATTTAATCATGGCTTCTTATATACCAAAGCCCTAACCTAAAGGATTGGCTCTTACACCCAGAATCACAAGGCTTCAGGATATGCCACTAGGATGAACTTAGGCAGGCTAGAGAAGCTCTCTATGCATCAGTCTTCTCATCCGTGAAGTGGGGACAATGACAGTACCTACCACGTAGGGCTGCTTGAAGATTAGATGAGTCGAGGAGCTGCCCGACATCACACGTCCTGTAAGTAACGTCCAGCTGTGATATCAAGCCAGCCATGTGGCTCCAGCATCCATCAGTGTTTCTGAACCACTGTGCTGTGCTGCCACTGAAACATGAAAAGAGTAGCGAAGAACTGAGAAGCAGTCCCTCCTTCAATCACAGCTCTGATGACCAGTCATTTCCGGATCTTCTCCCCGTGTGAAAATCCAGAATCCTCAGGAAGCCTATGAATTTTTCTGTCTCTTGTGAAAAGCTCAACCTGTATTTCTCCTCCCACCCCATCATTGTGGCTGCTCTCTGAGCACAGTGGGGACTTCAGTCACTTAATTCTCGGTTAATCAGAGTATTTGAGCCTAGGATAAAAAAAGCTTTGCAAGTGGCCACATCAAGTGACGTGGACAGATGTTTAATCAAAGGTTAACCATGCTTTTATTCATTTGCACCACAGGGAAAGTCTCAAGGCTTAGTTTTCTGAACTAAAGTGAACTAGCTCCATTTAACTCTGATGTTTATGCCTGTTGATAAAAACTATCAAAGAAATACAAGGTGAGGAGGCAAAAAATTCAATAGAGAGTATATAAAGTGAGGACACTTGTGAGGCAAAAACACAGAAAATCACAGTGCAGTGTGATAAACAAACCAATAAGCTTTAAAGTCAAACAGACCCAGGCGACAGAGCTATGTGACCCTGGTAAGTAACTCCATCCCTCTGAGCTTCTATTTTGCCATCTCTAAAGTGGGGCTAATGCCACTTCATAGAGATTTTGTGAGAGTTCCAGAAGACTGGCTATGTAAAGTAGTTGTATAGAGCCCTACAGATAGTAGCCACTCAATAAATGGTAGGTGGTATCTTTTTGGACTTATGATCCTAATAATATCAGATAGTTAAAAAGTTAATACATGCACGTTTACACTCACAGCAACGAGGTGTAGAGTTTGCACATAAAGCCAGTGCTTTTATTTAGTGAAAACTAGACTTGGTAAAAGTAATACGTACAAACACATTGCTTGTGCTAGCCGCTCCTTATTTACAGAGCAAGTGAAATGAAATCTCCACTTGAAGAGCTTCTAGTCAGCCAAGACAGCACACCAATACATTACGTTTTTCTGGACCCTCAAGATGGCAGAGGAGTAAGACGTGGAGATCACCTTCCTCCCCACAAATACATCTACACGTGGAACTGCTCCTATAGAACACCCACTGAACACTGGCAGAAGACCTCAGACCACCCAAAAGGTAAGAAACTCCCCACGCACCTGAGTAGGGCAAAAGAAAAAACAGAGACAAAAGAATAGGGACGGGACCCGCACCAGTGGGAGGGAGCTGTGAAGGAGGAAAGGTTTCCACACACTAGGAAGGCCCTTTGCGGGCGGAGACTGCGGATGGCGGAGGGGGGAAGCTTCAGAGCCACGGAGGAGAGCGCAGCCACAGGGGTGCGGAGGGCAAAGCGGAGAGATTCCCGCACGGAGGATCAGTGCCGAGCAGCACTCACCAGCCCGAGAGGCTTGTCTGCTCACCCGCCAGGGTAGGTGGGGGCTGGGAGCTGAGGCTCGGGCTTCGGAGGTCAGATCCCAGGGAGAGGACTGGGGTTGTCTGTGTGAACACAGCCTGAAGGGGGCTAGTGTGCCACAGCCAGCCGGGAGGGAGTGCGGGAAAAAGTCTGGACCGGCCTAAGAGTCAAGAGACCACTGTTTCGGGGTGCGCGAGGAGAGGGGATTCAGAGCACCGCCTAAATGAGTTCCGGAGATGGATGCAAGCCACGGCTATCAGCGCGGACACCAGAGACGGGCATGAGACGCTAAGGCTGCTGCTGCCGCCACCAGGAAGCCTGTGTGCAAGCACAGATCACTACCCACACCTCCCCTCCCGGGAGCCTGTGCGGCCCACCACTGCCAGGGTCCTGTGATCCAGGGACAACTTCCCCGGGAGAACACACGGCACACCTCAGGCTGGTGCAACGTCACGCCGGCCTCTGCCACCGCAGGCTCGCCCAGCATCCGTACTCCTCCCTCCCTGCGGCCTGAGTGAGCCAGAGCCCCCGAATCAGCTGCTCCTTTAACCCCATCCTGTCTGAGCGAAGAACAGACGCCCTCAGGCGACCTACACGAAAAGGCAGGGCCAAATCCAAAGCTGAACCCCAGGAGCTGTGAGAACAAAGAAGAGAAAGGGAAATTTCTCCCAGCAGCCTCAGGAGAAGTGGATTAAATCTCCACAATCAACTTGATGTACCCTGCATCTCTGGAATACCTGAATAGAAAACGAATCATCCCAAAATTGAGGCAGTGGACTTTGTGAGCAAAGATATTTTTTTTTTCTTTTTTCTCTATTTGTGAGTGTGTATGTGTATGCTTCTTTGTATGATTTCGTCTGTATAGCTTCGCTTTTGCCATTTGTCCTACAGTTCTCTCTGTCCGTTTTTGTTTTTGTTTTCTTTTAGTATAGTTTTTAGTGCTTGTTATCATTGGTGCATTTGTTTTTAGGTTTGGTTGCTCTTTTCTTTTTTTATTACTTTTTAATTTTTTTATTTTTAATAATTTTTACAATTTTTATTTTATTAACTTTATTCTATTTATTTATTTGTTGCTTTCTTTCTTTTTTTTTTCTCCCTTTTCTTCTGAGCCATGTGGCTGACAGAGTCTTGGTGCTCCGGCCAGGTGTCAGGCCTGTGCCTCTGAGATGGGAGAGCCAAGTTCAAGACAAGTTCAAGTTGGTTGACCAGAAACCTCCAAGCTCCACATAATATCAAACAGCGAAAGATCGCCCAGAGATTTCCATCTCAACATTAACACCCAGCTCCACTCAACAACCAGCAAGCTCCAGTGCTGAACACCCCATGCCAAACAACTAGCAAGACAGGAACACAACCCCACCCATTAGCAGAGAGGCTGCCTAAAATCATAATAGGGCCACAGACACCCAAAAACACACCACCGGACACGGTCCTGCCCACAACAAAGAAAAGATCCAGCCTCAGCCACCAGAACACAGGCACCAGTCCCCTCCACCAGGAAGCCTACAAAACCCATTGAACCAACCTTAGCCACGGGGGGGCAGACACAAAAAAACAACGGGAACTACAAACCTGCAGCCTGCGAAAAGGAGACCCCAAACACAGTAAGTTAACCAAAATGAGAAGACAGAGAAACACACAGCAGATGAAGGAGCAAGGTAAAAACCCACCAGACCAAACTAATAAAGAGGAAATATGCAGTCTACCTGAAAAAGAATTCAGAGTAATGATAGTAAAGGTGAACCAAAATCTTGGAAATAGAATGGAGAAAATAGGAGAAATGTTTAACAAGGACCTAGAAGTACTAAACAGCAAATGAAAAATGGTGAACAACACAATAAATGAAATTAAAAACTCTCTAGAAGGAATCAATAGCAGAATAACTGAAGCAGAAGAATGGATAAGTGACCTGGAAGATAAAATAGTGGAAATAACTACGGCAGAGCAGAATAAAGAAAAAAGAATGAAAAGAATTGAGGACAGTCTCAGAGACCTCTGGGACAACATTAAATGCACCAACATTCGAATTATAGGGGTCCCAGAAGAAGAAGAGAAAAACAAAGGGACTGAGAAAATATTTGAAGATGTTATAGTTGAAAACTTCCCTAATATGGGAAAGAAAATAGTCAATCAAGTCCAGGAAGGGCAGAGAGTCCCATATAGGATAAATCCAAGGAGAAACACACCAAGACACATATTAATTAAACTACCAACAATTCAATACAAAGAAAAAATATTAAAAGCAGCAAGGGAAAAACAATAAATAACATACAAGGGAATCCCCATAAGGTTAACACCTGATCTTTCAGCAGAAACTCTGCAAGCCAGAAGGGAGTGGCAGGACATATTTAAAGTGATGAAAGGGAAAAACCTACAACCAAGATTACTCTACCCAGCAAGGAGCTCATTCAGATTCGATGGAGAAATTAAAACCTTTACAGACAAGCAAAAGCTAAGAGAATTCAGCACCACCAAACCAGCTTTACAACAAATGCTAAAGGAATTTCTCTACGCAGGAAACACAAGAGAAGAAAAAGACCTACAATAACAAACCCAAAACGATTAAGAAAATGGTAATCAGAACATATGTATCAATAATTACCTTAAATGTAAATGGATTAAATGCTCCAACCAAAAGACACAGACTGGCTGCATGGATACAAAAACAAGACCCATATATATGCTGCCTACAAGAGACCCACTTCAGACCTAGGGACACATACAGACTGAAAGTGAGGGGATGGAAAAAGATATTCCATGCAAATGGAAATCAAAAGAAAGCTGGAGTAGCAATTCTCATATCAGACAAAATAGACTTTCAAACAAAGACTATTACAAGAGACAAAGGAGGACACTACATAATGATCAAGGGATCAATCCAAGAAGAAGATATAACAATGGTAAATATTTATGCACCCAACATAGGAGCACCTCAATACATAAGCCAAATGTTAACAGCCATAAAAGGGGAAATCGACAGTAACACAATCATAGTAGGGGGCTTTAACACCCCACTTTCACCAATGAACAAATCATCCAAAATGAAAATAAATAAGGAAACACAAGCTTTAAATGATACTTTAAACAAGATGGACTTAATTGATAGTTATAGGACATTCCACCCAAAAACAACAGAATACACTTTCTTCTCAAGTGCTCATGGAACATTCTCCAGGATAGATCATATCTTGGGTCACAAATCAAGCCTTGGTAAATTGAAGAAAACTGAAGTCATATCAAGTATCTTTTCCAACCACAACGTTATGAGACTAGATATCAATTACAGGAAAAAATCTGTAAAAAATACAAACACATGGAGGCTAAACAATACACTACTTAATAACCAAGAGATCACTGAAGAAATCAAGGAAGAAATCAAAAAATACCTAGAAACAAATGACAATGAAAATACAACGACCCAAAACCTATGGGATGCAGCAAAAGCAGTTGTAAGAGGGAAGTGTATAGCAATACAATCCTACCTCATAAAACAAGAAACATCTCAAATAAACAACCTAACCTTACACTTAAAGCAATTAGAGAAAGAAGAACAAAAAAAAACCCAAAGTTAGCAGAAGGAAAGAAATCCTAAAGATCAGATAAGAAATAAATGAAAAAGAAATGAAGGAAACAATAGCAAAGATCAATGAAACTAAAGGCTGGTTCTTTGAGAAGATAAACAACATAGATAAACCACTAGCCAGACTCATCAAAAAAAAAAAAGGGAGAAGACTCAAATCAGTAGAATTAGAAATGAAAAAGGAGAAGTAACAACTGACACTGTAGAAATACAAAGGATCATGAGAGATTACTATAAGGAACTATATGTCAATAAAAGGGACAACCTGGAAGAAATGGACAAATTCTTAGAAAGGCACAACCTCCCAAGACTGAACCAGGAAGAAATAGAAAATATAAACAGACCAATCACAAGCACTGAAATTAAGACTGTGATTAAAAATCTTCCAACAGGGCTTCCCTGGTGGCGCAGTGGTTGAGAATCTGCCTGCCAATGCAGGGGACACGGGTTTGAGCCCTGGTCTGGGAAGATCCCACATGCCGCGGAGCAACTGGGCCCGTGAGCCACAATTACTGAGCCTGCGCGTCTGGAGCCTGTGCTCCGCAACAAGAGAGGACGCGATAGTGAGAGGCCCGCGCACCGCGATGAAGAGTGGCCCCCACCTGCCGCAACTAGAGAAAGCCCTCGCACAGAAACGAAGACCCAACACAGCCAAAAATTAATTAATTAATTAATTTTTTAAAAAAATCTTCCAACAAACAAAAGCTCAGGACCAGATGGCTTCATAGGTGAATTCTATCAAACACTTAGAGAAGAGCTAACACCTATCCCATCTCAAACTCTTCCAAAATATAGCAGAGGGAGGAACACTCCCAAACTCATTCTTCGAGACCACCATCACCCTGATACCAAAACCAGACAAAGATGTCACAAAGAAAGAAAACTACAGGCCAATATCACTGATGAACATAGATGCAAAAATCCTCAACAAAATACTAGCAAACCGAATCCAACAGCACATTAAAAGGATCATACACCACGATCATGTGTGGTTTATCCCAGGAATGCAAGGATTCTGCAATATATGCAAATCAATCAATGTGATGCACCATATTAACAAATTGAAGAAGAAAAACCATATGATCATCTCAATAGATGCAGAAAAAGCTTTCAACAAAATTCAACACCTATTTATGATAAAAGCCCTCCAGAAAGTAGGCATAGAGGGAACTTACCTCAACATAATAAAGGCCATATATGACAAACCCACAGTCAACATCATCCTCAATGGTGAAAAACTGAAATCATTTCCACTAAGATCAGGAACAAGACAAGGTTGCCCACTTTCACCACTAGTATTCAACATAGTTTTGGAAGTTTTAGCCACAACAATCAGAGGAGAAAAAGAAATAAAAGGAATCCAAATCAGAAAAGAAGAAATAAAGCTGTCACTGTTTGCAGATGACATGATTATACATAGAGAATCCTAAAGATGCTACCACAGAACTACTAGAGCTAATCAATGAATTTGGTAAAGTAGTAGGATACAAAATTAATGCACAGAAATCTCTTGCATTTGTACATACTAATGATGAAAAATCTGAAAGAGAAATTAAGGAAACACTCCCATTTACCATTGCAACAAAAAGAATAATATACTTAGGAAGAAACCTACCTAAGGAGACAAAAGACCTGTATGCAGAAAACTATAAGACACTGATGAAAGAAATTAAAGATGATACAAACAGATGGAGAGATATACCATGTTCTTGGATTGGAAGAATCAACATTGTGAAAATGACTATACTACCCAAAGCAATCTACAGATTCAATACAATCCCTATCAAACTACCAATGGCATTTTTCACAGAACTAGAACAAAAAATTTCACAATTTGTATGGAAACACAAAAGACCCTGAATATCCAAAGCAATCTTGAGAAAGAAAAACGGAGCTGGAGGAATCAGGCTCCCGGACTTCAGACTATACTACAAAGCTATAGTAATCAAGACAGTATGGTACTGGCACAAAAACAGAAATATAGATCAATGGAACAGGATAGAAAGCCCAGAGATAAACCCACACACATATGGTTACCTTACTGTTGATAAAGGAGGCAAGAATAGACAATGGAGAAAAGACAGCCACTTTGATAAGTGGTGCTGGGAAAACTGGACAGCTACATGTCAAAGAATGAAATTAGAACACTCCCTAACACCATACACAAAAATAAACTGAAAATGGGTTAAGGACCTAAATGTAAGGCCAGACACTATAAAACTCTTAGAGGAAAACATAGGCAGAACACTCTATGACATAAATCACAGCAAGATCCTTTTTGATCCACCTCCTAGAGTAATGGAAATAAAAACAAAAATAAACAAATGGGACCTAATGAAACTTAAAAGCTTTTGCACAGCAAAGGAAACCATAAACAAGACCAAAAGACAACCCTCAGAATGGGAGAACATACTTGCAAATGAAGCAACTGACAAAGGATTAATCTCCAAAATTTACAAGCAGCTCATGCAGCTCAATATCAAAAAAACAAACAACCCAATCCAAAAATGGGCAGAAGACTTAAATAGACATTTCTCCAAAGAATATATACAGATTGCCAACAAACACATGAAAGGATGCTCAACATCATTAATCATTAGAGAAATGCACATCAAAACTACAATGATGTATCACCTCACACCAGTCAGAATGACCATCATCAAAAAATCTACAAACAATCAATGATGGAGAGGGTGTGGAGAAAAGGGAACCCTCTTACACTGTTGGTGGGAACGTAAATGGATACAGCCACAATGGAGAACAGTAGGGAGCTTCCTTAAAAAACTAAAAATAGAACTACCATAGGACCCAGCAATCCCTCTACTGGGCATATACCCTGAGAAAACCATAATTCAAAAAGAGTCATGTACCACAATGTTCATTGCAGCTCTATTTACAATACCCAGGACATGGAAGCAACCTAAGTGTCCATCGACAGATGAATGGATAAAGAGGATGTGGCACATGTATACAATGGAATATTACTCAGCCATAAAAAGAAACGAAATTGAGTTATTTGTAGTGAGGTGGATGGACCTAGAGTCTGTCATACAGAGTGAAGTAAGTCAGGAAGAGAAAAACAAATACCGTATGGTAACACATATATATGGAATCTAAGAAAAAAAAATGGTTCTGAAGAACCTAGGGGCAGGACAGGAATAAAGATGCAGACATAGAGAATGGACTTGAGGACGCGGGGAGGGGGAAGGGTAAGCTGGGACGAAGAGAGAGAGTGGCATGGACTTATATACACTACCAAATGTAAAATAGATAGCTAGTGGGAAGCAGTCACATAGCACAGGGAGATCAGCTTGGTGCTTTGTGGCCACCTAGAGGTGTGGGAAAGGGAGGGTGGGAGGGAGATGCAAGAGGGAGGAGATATAGGGATATATGTATATGTATAGCTGATTCACTTTGTTATAAAGCAGAAACTAACACACCATTGTAAAGCAATTATACTCCAATAAAGATGTTACAAAAAAAGAAAACAAAATCTTTAAAAATTCAAAAAATAATAATAATAATAATAAGTTACATGTGTGCTTAAACAAATACAAAGGAAAGCCTTTCGGAAATCGGCTTGAGGTCAAGGATGAAACGGTAAACATCTGCTTGAATCCTAAGCTTTACATTGTACACAGGTACACTGCTATTCTTCTGTCATTTCAGATAACACTAATGACTAAAGCTTAGAATAAGGTCTAGAATGTGGTAAACACTATGGAAGTGTTTTACCTTTATTAACTTATTTAGTTCTATAACAGCCATACCAGGGCAGTCATTTTATCATCCCCATTTTACAGATGAGGATACTGGGACACAGAGGTGAAGTAATTTACCCAGGGTCACACAGCTAGTAAAAGGTAAAGCTGGGATCCAGCACCATAAGGTCTTCTCCAGAGTTCAGGTCTTAGCCTGAGGCCATGCCATATCAGATTCTGAATCCACTTCCCATAACACAGATAAAACCATCTGCTTACATAGATAAATGAAGGTAAAGGCAAACTTAAGAAAGATTAAGTGTTCAGGGTTTTGGGGTGTTTTTTTTTTCCTGTAAAATATAAAGGGATATAACCAAACTGGAAACAGTGCTGGGAAGACAGTGGTTCAAAATTCACTCCTTTTAATGTGTAGAGTATTTTACTGCTGTCAAGTTTACTGTCTCAGTTTTCACATGGCCAATGAGAACTCAAAGCCTCTATGGATATGCTATTCTGTACTGCTCCTCGGGCCTTGAGTAGCTCTCAGGCTCATCAAGCCAGTTGCAAAGTGTAGCTAATCAATTACAGCAGCCAGAAATAGTATATATTCATGAGTACAGCAGTGGCCTTTAACCCACAGTGCAAGACCATTTCAGAGGATAGAAAACTAAACCTTGCAGCTCAATCTCAACTTTCACCCTGATTTCCCATTCTCAGCTGCCCCAGGGAAGTCATTTTCAGCTTAGTCTCTTGCTGATAGTCACCTGTGTCACAAAACTATTACCTACCATGTGCCTTCCTATTTAACTCAATGTGTCCTGAGCCTGATAACAGAGACTGCTGGGGAGCCGCTCAGGACTAGAGTTAATAGGGAGGGGCTCAATTGCATTTCACCCCAGAGGGGGCTGCTTACAGGTCAGTGCTGAGATAATCAGCCAAGCAGCTTATGACTTAGCCCATCCCTGCTGCTGCCGCTGGTTGTTGCATAACCTGGGAAAATTCAAAAACATTTATTGACAAATAAAAGTGACAACTGAAATGCTAGGAAAACTCTCTCCTTACTTGCTTCATCGAGATTGGACACAGCAAGTAACATTTCCCCAGACAGGGTTTTGTTTTTCCTTCCAATTCCTCCTTTCAAATATTTTATGTTAAACCTCAGTCTTTGAGACTGAGAAACAATGTCAACAACAGCTTTCCCTGCCTGAGATAGCCATGCCTTGATCTGCAACAGAAAATGCCAGTGATAATAAGGCCTAATTGATTGCTTAAGAGGAAAAAAGATGTGATTCATGCTTTTATACATTTTTAAGGTCTTAAATTTATTTATCTCTTCCTAAGCCAAGAAGTAATTCTATAGAACTATTATGTAAACACAGTCTTGTTCCAGGTACTGTGGTTTACACAGAATGTATCTTTATCAAATATATACCAGATATGTTACACACTAAGGATTCAAATAGTTAAGACAATCCTGCCATCACAGGTTTTGATTGTCAGCTACATACTTCTCCACTGTCTGACCTTCAGTCTCACCTAGAATCATAGATTATACACAAAAGGGCTACCAATCTGGGGGCAGATCCCTCAAAGGGAAAGAGGAAAGGTATCAAAGTGACTTCCTACTCTTTATCCTCTCTTTGTCCAATGGAAGGGGAAACAAAAGGACAGAATGCTTTTCATTGTACTAGGAGGCCTTAAACATCAGAAAACAGAGTTTGGATGTACAGGTATCCCCTGCTTTCCAAAAATTTGCATGAAGCCACTTCGCACAATAGGATGAGAAGGAAACTACCTGAGGCTGAGGACAGAAGCATCCAAAATACTTGGAAAACATGTAGAGCTTGAATACTTTGTCTTTCCACCAACCAGAGTGGGAAAACCTTGTAATTCACAGGACAATGAATTGAGTACTCAGAATACTCAGAAAAGTATAGCCTTAGTAGTGGGGGAGAAAATTAGTTTTGGACTAAAGGCTGATCTGGTAACAGCTAATAAAGCTTATAAGCAAGCTATGAAAGGATTAAACTGTTTCCAAGTAATCAAACTACATCCAAGAACAAAGTTCATGAATATTCATAGGACACAAAAATATCCAGCACCCAACAAAATAAAATTCACAATGTCTGGCATCCAATTAAGAAGTACCAGGTCTTCAAACAAGCAGGAAAATGCAACTAATAATGAGGAGAAAGTCAATCAGTAGAAACAAACCCAGCAGTGACATGGATGTCAGAATTAGTAGATAAAAATATTAAAACATATTATAACTATATTTCATATGTTTAGGAAAGCAGAAAAAAGACTGAGCATGTTAGACAGAGACATGGAAACAATACAAAGCCCCAAATTAAAATTTTAGAGATGAAAACTACAATGTCCAAGATGAAAAATATACTAGACAGGGTTAACAGCAAATTAGACACTACAGAAGAAAGCAATAGTAAACTCAAAATCATTGCAATGGGAGCTATCAGAAATGAAATACACAAATAAAAGACTAAAAATACAGAGTGTTAGTGAGCTCTAGGATAACTTTAAGTGGCCTAATATACATGTAATCAGAGTTCACAAAAGAATCGAAAAACATGAAGAAATAATGGTTGAAATTTTTAATTTAATGAAAACTACAAACTCACAGATCCAAAATGTTCAGTGATTCTTAACCACAAGAAATATGAAGAAAACCACATTAAGGCATATTATACTCAAAATACTAAACCAGTAATAAAAAGAAATCTGAAAACTAGCCAGAGGGTAAAAAGATACATTATGTACAGTAACAAACATAAGAATGATAACAGACTTCATTTAAAATAATGCAACCCAAGACAGTGGAACAACATCTTTAAGTATTGAAAGAAAAAAAAAAAAACTCTCATATGGAATTCTATACCTAGTGAAAGTATCTTTCAAAAGGGGTAAAAGATTTTCTCATACATACAAATTCTGAAAGAATTCATTATCAGGAGACCTGCACTACAAGAAATATTAAAGGAAGCGCTTTAGGTAGAAGAAAAAGATCTATACAAGGAATGAAAAGCACCAGAGGTGGTAAAGAGGTGTGTAAATATAAAATACTTTCTTTGTTATTTTTAATCTATTAAATGATAACTATTAAAAGCAAAAAGAATAACAATGCATTGTGACTTTATAACATATGTATAAGTAAAATGACACAAAGGCTGAAGTGGGAAGATGGAAATACATGATTATAAGGTTTTTATACTATATGTGAAGTGGTAAAATATTACTTGAAGATAATTAATTCAATAAATTAAAGATGTATTTGTAAACACTAAAGAAACCAAAATAAAATTATAGCAAATAATCCAACAAAGGAGATAAAAAGAAATATGTTTTAAACTCCTCAATTAAACAAAAAGGAAGAAGATAAAAAGAAAAATGGAACAAATAATAGATGGGACAAATAGGAAAAAAAGGAAGGGTAGAAGATTTAAGTGCAACTGTATTAATAATCATGTTAAGTATAAATGGTCTAAACACCTCAATTAAAGGCTAGACATTTCCAAATTGGATTGAGAAGCAAGGATCAACTAGCTATATGATGCCTTCAAGAAACCCATTTTAAATATAAAGACAAATAAGTTAAAATAAATGGATAGAAAAAGATATACCATGCTAACACTAAGCAAAAGAATGTTGGAATTGTTACATTAATACCAGATTTCAGATTAAAGTAGATTTCAGAGCAAAGATATTACCTGGGATGAAGAGGGGCATTTCACAAGGATAATGCTGTCAATTTATCAAGAGGACATAACAATTCTAAGCATTTATTTATCTAATAATGGAGTTTCAAAATACATTAAGCAAAACATGATAGAACTAAAGTGATAAATAGACAAATCTACAATAATGAGGGGAACTTTCAACACTCCTATCTCAATAACTGATATAAAAGATAGACCAAAAAAATCAGTAAGGACATAAAAGACTTGAATAACACAACCAATTTCACCAAATTTTTATTTACCAAGATAGACCATATTCCCAACCATAAAACAAGTTTCAATAAATTTTTTAAAATTTAAATCATACAAAGTATCTTCTCTGACCACAATGAAATAGAAATCAGTAACAGAAAGATATCCAGAAAGTCACTGTATATTTAACTATACAGTTAAACTAAATAACATAGTTCTTATTAACCCATGGGTCCAAGAAGAAATAATAAACGAAATTTGAAAGTATTTTCAATTGAATGAAAATGAAAACACAACATGTCAAAATTTGTGAGTTGCACTAAATGCCTATATCAGGAAAGAAGAAAGGCCTCAAGTCAATGACCTCGACTTCTACCTTAAGGAACTAGAAAATATAAGAGAAATTAAACCTGGAAATAAGAATACAAAACCAAATTAATGGAGGAAATTAATGAAACCAAAAGCTGGCTCTTTGAGATAAAAAAAAAAAATGAAGGTGATAAACCTCTAGCCAGACTAATCAGAATATAATTTAAAACCACCATGTAAGGAAATATTCTGAACAACTTTTTTTTTATTAATTTATTTTTTATTTATTTTTGGCTGTGTTGGGTCTTCGTTTCTGTGCAAGGGCTTTCTCTAGTTGCGGCAAGCGGGGGCCACTCTTAATCGCGGTGCGCGGGCCTCTATCACGGCCTCTCTTGTTGGGAGCACAGGCTCCAGACGCGCAGGCTCAGTAGTTGTGGCTCAGGGGCCTAGTTGCTCTGTGGCATGTGGGATCTTCCCAGACCAGGGCTCGAACCCGCGTCCCCTGCATTGGCAGGCAGATTCTCAACCACTGCGCCACCAAGGAAGCCCCTGAACAACTTTATAAACAAAACTCTAGGCTCAGATGACTCCACTGGTGAATTCTACCAAACATTTAAAAACAAAATAATACTAATTCTACAAAACTCTTCCAGAAAATTAAAAAGGAGGAAATACTTCCTAACTCTTTCAATGAAATAAGAAATAGCCTGATACCAAAACCAGGCAAAGATTGTTTTAAAAAAAATTACAGAACAATATTCCTCATGAACATAGATGCAAAACTTCTTAAAATTTTACAAATTTAATTCAACAGTAGATAAAAAGTTAATATGCAATGATCAAGTAGGTATTATTCTCAGAGTGCAAACTTGCTTAACATTCTGGTTTAACAAATTAAAAAAGAAAAACAAAATGATAATCTCAATAATTGCAAAAAAAAAATAGACAATTCCAACATCTATTCTCAGTAAAAACTCTCAGTAAACTAAGAATAGAAGGAAACTGTCTCAAACTTATAAAGGACAGCTTTGAAAAGAATCTAAGTAATATCATACTTATGGTAAAAAAAAAAATTGAAAATTGAATTTTTCCCCTAAGGTCTTAAAAAAGGCAAGGATATCTACTCTCACCACTTCTATTCCACATTAGACTGGAAGTTCTAGCCAGTACAACAAGGCAAGAAAAAAGAAAAATCATGAAGACTGGAAAAGAACAATTAAAACCACCTTTATTAGCAGATGATATAATTGTCTATGTAGAAAATCCTATATTATCTTTTAAAAACAGGTACTAGTATAGGTGAGATTAGCAAAGTGGCAGGATACAAGGTTGTATTAGTCAGCTTGAGCTGTCATAACAAAATACCATAGACTGGTATGTGTGTGTGGGGGGGTGGGGGGGTGCTTAAAAAAACAAAAATTTATTTTCTCACAGTTCTGGAGTCTGGATGTTCAAGATCAGGGTGCCAGCAGGGTCGGGTTCTGGTGAGAGTTTTCCTGACTTGCAGATGGCTGCCTTCTTGCTGTGTCCTCACATGGAGGAGAGAGAGCAATCTCTCTCTCTTCCACTTCTTATAAGGCCACTAATCCCATCATGATGGTGCCACCCTCATAATCTAATCTAACCCTAAATACCTCTCCGAAGCCCCATCTCCAAATACCATCACATTGGGGGTCAAGGGTTAAACATAAGAATTTGGAGAGATAAGGTCAACATACAAAAATCAGTTCTGTATGTATGTGTGTGTAATACATACAAATATACAATTGGAAATTGAAATTAAATAAATAATACTATTTACAATAGCATCAATATATGAAATACTTGGGGATAAATTTGATAAAGTGTGTGCAGGACCTGTAAACTGAAAACTATAAAATATTGCTGAAGGAAATTGAAAAAACCTAAATAAATGAAGAGATATCATATTCATTGATTGGAAGAATCAATACTCTTAGGATATCAATTCTTCACAAACTGACCTACAGGTTTAACACAATCTCAATTCACTCAATTGGAGGTGTGTGTGTGTGTGTGTGTGTGTGTGCCTGTGTGTGTGTGTTTGAAAAATAACAAGCTGATTTTGAAATGTACATGGAAAAGCAAAGGATCTAGAATAGCCATAACAACTTTGGAAAATGAAAATAAATTGGACAGGGTATACACTATCTGATTTTAAGATTTAGTCTAAAACTACAGTTAAGAGAGTGCGGTATTGACATAAATACAGACAAATAGATAAGTGAAACAGAACAAAAATAGACTCACACAAATATGGTGCAGTGACTTTTGTCAAAGGTACAAAGTCAAATCAATGGAAAAAGGATGGCCTTTTTAACAAATGATGCTGAAATAATTAGATATCCGTATAGGAAACAAATTAACCTTGACCCAAAATGTGTTAGTTTTCTATTGCTGCATTAAAAAAATTACCTCAAACTTAGTGGCTTAAAATAACACCCATTTATTAACTCACAGTTCTTTAGGTTCTTACCTACTTCTTAGTCTGGGTACATTATGACTGGATTCTCTGCCCCATGTCTTAGAAGGCTAATATCAATGTGTCAGCCAAGCGGTGTTATCATCTGGAGCCCAGACTCCTCATCTAAGCTCATGTGGTTGTGGCAGAATTCAATTCCTTGAGGTTGTAGGACTGAGGTCCCTGTTTCCTTGCTGACTATCAGCCAGGAAGCACTTTCAGCCACTAGAAGGTATCAGCTCTCTTTGACACATGGCCTCTTCCATCTTCAAAGCTAGCAATGGATAAGCTCTCTTATGTTCAACTTCTCTTATTCTTTCAATCTTTTACTTCAGGAAAAGCCCAGGCCTTTTTAAGGCCTCACTCTACTAGGTCAGGCCCACCCAGGATAGTCTCTCTATCTTAAATTCAAATGATTTGGGATATTAATTGCATCTGCAAAATCTCATCACAGTAGCACCTAGATTAATGTTAGAATAACTATGAAAAGGTGTGTACACCAGACTTCTTGGGAGTCAACTTAGTATTCTGCCTACCATTCATAACTTGTACCATTATAACTGAATCATAATGTGACACAGACCTAAATGTACAAAAGCCAAAACTATAAAACTTCTAGAAGAAAATATAGGAGAAAATCTTTGTGACTTGGGTTAGGCAAAGATTTCTTAAGTATGACACCAAAGCACAATTTATAAAAGAAAAACTGGATAGACAAAGATTCACAAATTAAGAACTTGTCCTCAAAAGACACTATTTAAAGAGTGAAAAGGCAAGCCACAGACTAGAAGTAAATATTCGCCAGTTGCATATTTGATAAAAGACTTGTGCTCAGAATATATAAAGAACTCTCAAGTCACAATAATAAGAAAATAAGCCAATTAAAAATTGGGGGATGGGAATTCCCTAGAGGTCCAGTGGTTAGGACTCCTCGCTCTTACTGCTGAGGGCCTGGGTTCAATCCCGGGTCACTAAGATTCCACAAGCTGCACGGTTCAGCCAAAAAAAAAAAAAAAATGGGGGGAAATTTGAATAGACACTTCACTAAAGAACAAATATGTATGGCAAATAAGCACACAAAGAGATTTTCAATGTCATCAGTCATTAGAGAAATTCAAATTAAAGCCACAGTCAGATACATTATGCACCTATCAGAATGGCTAAAATTAGAAATACTGATAGTACTAAGTATCAGCAAGGATTGGAGCAAGTGAAACTCTCCAACTCTTAATGGGAATGTAAAATGGTACATCTCCTTTGGAAAACATTTGACAGTTTCTTAAAAAATTAAACATATACCTAAAGTATGACTGAGATATCCCACTCCTAGGTATTTACCCAAGAGAAATGAAAACAGGAACTCACAAAAACTTGTATACTACATTCATAGCAGCTGTATTTGTAATAGACAAAAATGAAACAACCCAAATGCCCGTCAAAAGATGAATGAATTAACAAACTGTGATATACGCATACAATGGAATACTATCTAGTACATAATAGAAAGGAACCAACTTTTGAAACACACAAAATGGTTGAAATCTCAAAATCATTATGTCGAGTGAGAAAAGCCAGACCAAAGAGAGTACATACTGTATGATTCTATTTATTTAAATTTCTAGAAAGTTTTAACTAATCTATAGTGACAGAAATAAATCACTGGTGGATTGGGAAAGAGCAGGAGAAAGAGGTTACAAAGTGGCATGAGGACACTTTTGGGGGTGATGATATGTTTTTTATCTTCATTGTGGTGATGATTTTATGAGTGTATGCATATGTCAAAATTTATCAATTTGCAAACTTTAAATATGTTCAATTGTATGTCAATCACCTCTCAAAAAAGCTTTTTTGATTTTTACAATGATGAGATCATTAGTTTATGCTCTTTTGCAAATTGCTTTTTTCACTAACCAACATATCAAGGACAACCTTCCTACCAATTCACTTAGGCCTGTCTCAGTCTTTTAACTAGATGCATTAATTCCATAATATTAATCTACATTAAATTTTAAATCATTCCTTTATTGATACAAATTTTGATTGTCTGAAATTTTTGTACTTATCAGTAGCTCTGTAACTATCATCCTGTCAAATAAATTCTTAAGTACTTGAGCACGTATTCTGTTGCATCAATGGATACATGAAATTTATGTTGCTGTTTACTCCCAAAATACTTCCAAAGAGGTGCCTATTCATACATTCTCCATTTCTCCACAACTGTACTAACACTGAATCTTACCCTTCTTTTTAACTTTTACCAAAATGATAGGTATTATTAGTTTTCTAGAACTGCCATAACAAATTATCACAAACTGAGTGGCTTAAACAACAGAAATTTATTGTCTCACAGTTCTGGAGCTAGATATCTGAGATCAAGGTGTCAGCAGGGTTGGCTCTGAGTGCTGTGAGGAATAATTTTTTCCATGCCTCTCCCTTATCTTCTCATGGTTTACTGGCAATCTTTGGCATTCCTTGGCTTGTAGAAGCATCATTCCCAACCTGCATTCATCTTCACAGGGCATTCTCCAACTGTGTGTCTATGTCCAAATTTCCCCTTTTTATAAGGATACCAGTCATATCTGATTAGGGGTCCACCCTACTCCAGCATGACCTCATCGTATATCTGCAATGACCCTATTTCCAAATAACGTTAAATTCTGAAGTATTGGGAGTTAGGACTTCAATATGTGAATTAAATGGAGGAAGAATGACTTTGAGGGCAGAGGCATGTATGCAGAGGCTGATGGGGCTGCCACTGATATCACCAACCCAGAGGGTACAGGTCCAGGGGGCAGGGCCACCTCCCAGGCCAAGAAGGCAGGAGTGTTGCCCAGTGTCTGAAGAACAGAGCATCAGCCGAAGAGGATTATTCTCAAGTCTTAAGATCTAATAAAATTTACCCTTCTAGGCTTCAGACTTGCTTGGGACCTGTAATATCTTTTTCCTTCCAATTTCTCCCTTTCAGAAAGGGAATGAGTATCCTATGTCTGTCTGTTTCACGGGTTCACAGATGGAGAGGAATTTGGCCCCAGCATGAATCATACCTCATCCATACCAATTTAGATGCTATTGTAGATGCGATTTTGTACTTACAGTTGATATTGGAATGGGTTAAGACTTTGGGGGATGTTGGGATGGGATGAACGTATTTTGGATATGACATGAATTTGTGAAGGCCAGAGGGTGGAATGTTATAGGTCAAATTGTGTCACCTTAAAATCCATATGTTGAAATCTTAACCCCCAGTAGTTTAGAATGTAACTTTATTTGGAAATAGGGTCATTGACAATATAATTAGCTAAGATGAAGTCATCCTGGAGTAGGGTGGACCCCTAATCCAATATGACTGGTGTCCTTATAGATAGGAGGAATTTGGACACAAATACACATAGTAAAATACCATGTGAAGATAAATGCAGAGACAAGATGGAGGTGATGCTTCTACAAGCCAGGAAATGCCAAAGATTGCCAGCAAACCATCAGAAGCTAGGACAGAGGCATGGAATAGATTATTTCCCACAGCACTCAGAAGGAACCTACCTTGCTGACACCTTGATGGTGGACATCTAGCCTCCAGAAATGTGAGACAATAAATTTCTGCTGTTTAAGCCATTCAGTTTGTGGTACTTCATTATGGCAGCCTTAACAAACGCACAATTGGCATAAAATAATATTTTATTATTGCTAAAATGTTACATTAGTCAGGGTTCTCCAGAGACAAGAGAGAGAGGAATTTATTATAAGGAATTGGCTCACATGATTATGGAGACTGAGAAGTCCTAAGGTCTGCAGTCAGCAAGCTGCAGACCCAGGAAAGCCAATGGTGTAGTTCCATTCTGAGTTCAAAAGCCTGAGAACCAGGAAAGCCAGTGGTGTAAATTCCAACCTGAAAGCCAGCAGGCTGGAGACTTAGGAAGAGCCAATGTTTCAGTTCAAGTCCAAACGCAAGAAAAACTGACATCCCAGCTCAAGCAGTCAGGCAGGAGGAGCTCCCTGTTACACAGCCTTTTTGTTCTATTCTGGTCTTTGACTGTTTAGAAGAGGCCGACCCACATTAAAGAGGGCAATCTGCACTACTCAGTCTACAGATTCAAATTTTAATCTCATCTAGAAACACCGTAGCAGACATACCCAGAATAATGTTTGGCCAAATGTTTGGGCACTCGGTGGCCAGTTGAGTTGACATATGAAATTATGCATCAAAAGTGCACATTTTAGCATAAATAAAATTGTACAATTCTGACATGTTTATTGGTGGGGTTTTTTGCTTCTTTTGTGAATTGCTTACTCATATCTTTGCCCATTTTCCTATTGGAGGACCCATTTAAAAGCTCTGTGCTTGTTTAATTAAAAGGCCATATAACAATTAATAAGCGTGTTGAGAGCAGATACAAGCACCCATAATTCACAACTATTTTTATTTTCAAATGTTATTTTTCATCATGAAAGTTCATTGTTGGGCTTCCCTGGTGGCGCAGTGGTTGAGAATCTGCCTGCCTGCCAATGCAGGGGACACGGGTTCGATCCCTGGTCTGGGAAGATCCCACATGCCGCGGAGCAACTAAGCCCGTGAGCCACAATTACTGAGCCTGTGCGTCTGGAGCCTGTGCTCCACAGCAAGAGAGACCGCGATAATGAGAGGCCCGCGCACCGCGATGAAGAGTGGCCTCCACTTGCCGCAACTAGAGAAAGCCCTCGCACAGAAACGAAGACCCAACACAGCCATAAATAAACAAATAAATAAACCCAAAAGTTTAAAAAAAAAAAAAGAAAAGAAAGTTCATTGTTGCATGATGGCAGCCATAATATACAATTTTGTATATGGTATTTTGATTTATTTTACATCAAATATTAAAAAGTCACTTAACATCCTATTTTAAAATAAAAAGGGGGAGGATAAGGCAGTTTGAAAAGAGGGCACTTGTTGAGATATAATCCAAGGCGAAAAGAAAGCTCTTATAACTTTACTATATTTCTTTCCCCCTCTCTACTTCCCATGTAACTGTTTTTGTCTCATTACTTTGCTACTCACTCCAGAAATGGTCCAGGGCAAAGATTAAATAACGTAACAAACCCACGAGCTTTAACTCCTTCAGTAAGTGCTCGCTGGGGACAGGGAACTTGCACATTAGAAAAATACAAGCAGGGCATAATGTTGGCCCCTGGCAATGCTGACACTTTGTGTAAACTTTGACAAGGCAAGGCAGGTTCTGTTCTCAGATATAACCTAGCAAATTTTGCTCACTACAAATGGGTGCTACATATTCTAATTTGAATGGAGTTAGGCCCAGACTATAAAGTTCTGGAAAACCATGTTTTGTTTAAAAAAAAAAGTCACACCCAATCAGGTCTGAAAGTCACACACACAGCAAAGGACCTTTCAGACATGCTGAGCCCAGTATGTCTGAAAGGCTGC
Source organism: Balaenoptera acutorostrata (assembly GCF_949987535.1). Lineage (NCBI taxonomy): Eukaryota > Metazoa > Chordata > Mammalia > Artiodactyla > Balaenopteridae > Balaenoptera > Balaenoptera acutorostrata. The sequence goes on from NC_080085.1 coordinate 38,578,970, forward strand.
CTTTCTGCAAGGGCTCAGGTTACTTCCCCTGTACTCTAAGCAGTTATTTCTTGAAAGACACAGCTACAGACCAGCTTGAGCCCATTCTTCTTGAGCAAGGCAACCTAGGGCACTGGAAAAAAGCTGCACTTAGATTTAGAGACCCAGAAAGCTGGGGAAGGGGAATGACATCTTCCCGTTCATACCTGTAATGAGTACTGGGACAAGAATTCTAGTCTTGTTTCCTCAAGTGTTAAAAGGGATTATTGGCTTGAATACCATGTGTTTAAACCTAAGGTAATCTCTAATTCTATTATGTTAAGTCTACTTAACTATTCTAAGTCTAAATAACTATCTTATTTAACTATCTGTGCTTTTTTTTTACAGATAAAGAACTACCTCATTGACAAATTGTAATGTTTGTAAAATGTTGAGCACAATGCCTAGCATATAGCAACCAATTAACAGTAGTAACTGGCATTTTTATTATCAAAAATAATAATTACCTTTTCACTAACATAAGCCTTTCCTTTTCCATTTCATAAAATTATAAAAAATGTTAAAACTACCTGGTCTTAGAGAGTAGTAATCCAACTTGCTAATCTTACAGATGAGAAATCTGAAGGCTACATCTGGTCAAATCACCCAGCTAGTTAGTTCTAGAACCAGAACTGGAAGCATGGCTTCCTGACCTTCACCTCTTACTTCTACATCCCTCTCCAGTTTCACTTCTGGTCTGCCTTATTCCCAGACTAGGAACTCCCAACAGGCTGTGTTCTGGTGTCAAAGCCTCCACTTTCCCTCAACCTTTCGAAAGGTTCCTCCAGGGAGAGAGGATGAAGTCTCCTTCAGCTTTACTCCTGATCCATGCCCATTCCTAGCAGAGTAAGGCCTGCCCATCCTAACCTCAATTCTCTTACTTCCCCCGGACGTTCAGTCAACCAGAGCAGCTCCCTGCTCTAGTTCTCTCTCTTCCTATCACCTGTGCCCTGCCATAACTCTCAGAATAATCCATGTGTCTGGTCACAGGATTGATGATCCTCACTTTGATTTAAAATAACTAAAATTATTTTCCCAAAGGCAGTAGCTAATGTCCTATGGAAGAAGAAAGAACACCTCTCTCTCTGCTTAATTCATGGATTCTCCCTCCTCCCTATTGGTAAAATCTAATCAGAGGACTTCTCTGACATCTTGCTTCTCCATTTAGTTCCTAAAATGGAATCCATATGAATATGGATATCCCCAGGCACATTCCGGGTATAGAAGAAGACAACAAAGTCTGGAAGCGGTTATAGATTCTCATCTCCTTTTTACATCATAGATAGAGAAACTGAGGCCCAGAGGAGTTAAATAACAGCCTCTTTGATTCAGGAATTACGTGGTGGAGTTTACTGGATCAGACACTAAGAGAATTAGTAAACAAGCTCTAGAAGTTCAGTGCTTCAGAAACATCTGCAATATTTTTCATCTTTTCTTTCCTGGATGTAAGTAAAGAAACAGGAAGATATATGACAAGCTGGCAGTGTCAATGGAAAGACATGGCAGCAACGCAGGAATAGATCAAAAGAGGTTTTTTTGTCCTACCTCCCTCTGAGGTTACAATGGACTGTGGGAAGGGTAAACAAGTGCAGCACATCCCAAAGAGCAAGTGTCTGGATCACAGGTTTCAGAAGGGACTACAGTCTGTATTTTCTGAGCCTTCTGGGGAAACTGGAACACATGGGCCTAAAAAATCAGCTTGCATAGCCAAGTTCATCACCAGGGAGTGTGAGCTTGCCTTATTTATGACCACCGAAGTTCATGTCAGTAAGCAGGATGAGAATTTAGAGCACAGCCTATACTAGGATCCCCCAAAAGTTTACATGTATATGTATATATACACACATATCAGTGCCTTTTTCTTTCTGGTCATTTTATCTATTTAACACTATTAGAGGTAGCAGAATTGAAGAAGCAGTTCTGGGGCATGGACTTAACTGTTCTGTATGACACATTCTTGAGGGGAAACACAGTTTCATATTTCATTAAACTAGCACATGGGGGACTTGCAAGAGGGAACACTCATAAATGTTCTAACCACACATTGGACTACGGACACGGCAGGACTGAAGCCCAGGTTCAAGTACATAGTCCAAGACACAAAATTCATTTCATTTCCTTTCTTACCTAGCTATTCCTCCTCTGTCTTCGCCTTTTGGAACTTTGCTTTGCTGTATACTGTGTAAGTAGGTCAAAAAATAAAACTTCTACACTAAATAGATTTAATCAGGATCATAATAAAAGTATATATGTATAGGTAGTAGATTAGACAAACTCATCTCAAATATATTTTTAAAGGCACAAAACCACACAAGGATTGGGTGGACAGGAGAGGACACAACAGTAACAAAATTTTGGAAACTGGAAAGCTGATGGGCAAACAAGGGGAAGGAATTTTAGGAGACACAAGAACACTGAATCTTAAGCCAAGCAATAAGGAAACAACACAAAGTACATCAAGTTACACAACAAAATCCCCAATGTCAGCATCATGTACCTCTGGAAGTGGGGAAAGGAAAGATCCAAAATAAGGAAGATGAGTTTTAGATCTATTTAGGCAGCAATTAGGCCCCCAGGTCCAGTCCTTCAGTCCTTAAAATTTCTTCCACTCACCACAGAACATTATTGGAGATTTATTCTCTGGAAAGGTCAAAAGTAGAGTCTTTGTGGCCTGGTGTCCTCTTGTTCAGTCAAGATGGAAAGAGACAGATTAAGTGGGTATATCAATACTGGATGGTGAGCTCTGTCCAGTCTTCTTCCCTACCTACTCTCAGAATACTGGTCACCATGCCTTTACCCTCAAGGAAAGCTACTGGAAAAGCCTTCACTAACGAATATGACCAACACAAGAGGAAAACCTAATCAAACTTTCCCCAAAGAAATGGCCCAGCCAGATAACCCTAGAGTGACATTGACAGTTAACAAATCCCACTCGTGCTAAAGCACCTTTTTAGTGTCCCTCTTGTAAATGTAAACAAACAACCAAGGATCACCAGATAAGCAGAAAAAAAGCAATCAGAGGCAACAGGTACTTTGTCTAAACTTTCATCTCCCTGAATAATCAAAGAGCTGCAAAGATACTGCAACCTTGAAAAAAGAACAGGACAAAGAGGAACAGAGATTTAAAGGAAGGATTTCTAAAAGTCAAAAATATAAGTACATGTATATGTTATAAGTATATATATATATATATAAGTGCATATATTTAATCATCTCTTATATATACAAGTTTTCCCTCTAATTGGTCCTTGTGGTCCATGCCCAGTGACTGCTGTATGACTAGATTTTTTAGGCACTTCAGGGATGAAGATTGCATACACAAAATCCCAAGATGGAACCCATGTATGAGTCCACTAAAATAGTGTTCTCATAACAATTACTATAATATACACCCCATTTATTGAATGGCTACTATGTACTAAGAATTAAGCTGGGTGTCTTTAATACATTCTCTCATTTAATCCTCAAAACCCTGCAAGGCAGTATAACTAGGGAGGTTAAGAAACTGGCTGGCACTCGGCTGGTAAATGAAGGAGCTATGGTACAAGCCCAATCTCCCCAAGTCTAAACCCTTTCAAGGGTAACAGGGGCAGTATGAAATTCATTCAATGGCTGGCTCCATTACCAGTAGGTTTAGGGTCTTTGCTTAGGCACAGCCTGGCTGGTCTGTCCTTGTCATGTTCTCTTGTTCACTCCCTTCCTCCATGTTGAGCCATCCATGCACAAACCAGTCTTCTGAACACTAAACACTTCATCCATGATTAGGATAATGCTATCATTTTATACACAGACATACACACACACACACTCATGCACACACACACATTTTTGCATTTATCTTCCTTAGTTTATTATTTCTCTTGTACCTCAGGAATTTTTTTCCCCAACTGTATCTGGGCACATAGGACTGACAAGGCCTGGCGTGATTTTAAATCCTGATATTCAGAGCCCAGAGTTGTCATCCTTTCTGCTGAGTTGGCCATTCTGGTTAGTAATTATTTGGCTTTTTAAATTGCTGAGTCAAATAGCCAAAGCAATCCTGAGAAAGAAAAACAGAGCTGGAGGAATCAGGCTCCCGGACTTCAGACTATACTACACTACAAAGCCACAGTAATCAAGACAGTAAGGTACTGGCACAAAAACAGAAATATAGATCAATGGAACAGGATAGAAAGCCCAGAGATAAACCCATACACATATGGTCACCTTATCTTTGATAAAGGAGGCAAGAATATACAATGGAGAAAAGACAGCCTCTTCAATAAATGATGCTGGGAAAACTGGACAGCTACATGTAAAAGAATGAAATTAGGACACTCCTTAACACCATACACAAAAATAAACTCAAAATGGATTAAAGACCTAAATGTAAGGCCAGACACTATAAAACTCTTAGAGGAAAACACAGGCAGAACACTCTATGACATAAATTACAGCAAGATCCTTTTTGACCCACCTCCTAGAGAAATGGAAATAAAAACAAAAATAAACAAATGGGACCTAATGAAACTTAAAAGCTTTTGCACAGCAAAGGAAACCATAAAGACGACGAAAAGACAACCCTCAGAATGGGAGAAAATATTTGCAAATGAAGCAACTGACAAAGGATTAATCTCCAAAATATACAAGCAGCTCATGCAGCTCAATATCAAAAAAACAACCCAATCCAAAAATGGGCAGAAGACCTAAACAGACATTTCACCAAAGAAGATATACAGATTGCCAACAAACACATGAAAGAATGCTCAACATCACTAATCATTAGAGAAATGCAAATCAAAACTACAATGAGATATCATCTCACACCAGTCTGAATGGCCATCATCAAAAAATCTACAAATAATAAATGCTGGAGAGGGTGTGGAGAAAAGGAAGCCCTCTTGCACTGTTGGTGGGAATGTAAATGGATACAGCCACTATGGAGAACAGTATGGAAGTTCCTTAAAAAACTAAAAATCGAAGTACCATACGACCCAGCAACCCCACTACTGGGCATATACCCTGAGAAAACCATAATTCAAAAAGAGTCATGTACCACAATGTTCACTGCAGCTCTATTTACAATACCCAGGACATGGAAGCAACCTAAATGTCCATCGACAGATGAATGGATAAAGAAGATGTGGCACATATATACAATGGAATATTACTCAGCCATAAAAAGAAACAAAATTAAGTTATTTGTAGTGAGGTGGATGGACCTAGAGTCTGTCATACAGAGTGAAGTAAGTCAGAAAGAGAAAAACAAATACCATATGCTAACACATATATATGGAATCTAAAAAAATAAAATTGGTTCTGAAAAACCTAGGGGCAGGACAGGAATAAAGACACAGACGTAGAGAATGGACTTGAAGACACGGGGAGGGGGAAGGGTAAGCTGGGACAAAGTGAAAGAGTAGCATTGACATATATACACTACCAAATATAAAATAGCTTGTGGGAAGCAGCTGTATAGCACAGGGAGATCAGCTTGGTGCTTTGTGTCCACCTAGAAGGGTGGGATAGGGAGGGTGGGCGGGAGACGCAAGAGGGAGGGGATATGGGGATGTATGTATACATACAGCTGATTCACTTTGTTATACAGCAGAAACTAACCCACCATTGTGAAGCAATTATACTCCAAAAAAGATGTTAAAAAAATTAAAAATTTAAAAATTTAAAAAATAAATTGCTGAGTCAACCTCAGACAAAACTGGCCCTCCTGTCAGTCTAGTAGCAGAAACACAAAGTCCAGGTTACAACATCTGTTCCGCCAAGTTAAAGGCTATTGTAAATTGGTGGTTTATTCAAATGAAGCTTTAAGACTGGTATAGAGTTCTCAGTGACACAAGTCCCATTTTTATGGGATGTAGCAGGAAAATTATCATGACCTAAACTCCTGCCGGCTATCAGCGTGCTGGCCTTCCCACCTTTTGGCCAGCTCTGAAGACGCACAGGACCCTGCTTCATGAAGGGTTGGGAGCATATGACCACAGCTTTACAGGGCCCCAAACTAAATTTTCTCAGTGCGCAGAGTTACTGAGGCTTTGAGAACTGAGTCACGTTGACCCATCACACAGATATTTTCTGAAGATGGAAAGTACTAGCCATAGTATCTGGGCACTTGTCTTCTGTCACAGAAGATGGCTTGCTCCTCATTCTGAGATGTACTGTGGTTTTGGACTTCTGCTCATCTAGCCCCTGCTTCAGGATCTCTCTTATATCCATCGTTATCTGCGGGGGATAGGTCACAGGACACATATCCCCACCCCACCCATAGATACCACAATCTGCAGGTGCTCAAGTCCCTTAAATAAAATGGTGTAGTACGGTCAGCCCTCCACATCCACAGGTTCCACCTTCATGGATATGGAGGGCCAACTGTATTTCTAGGATTAACAAAAGAGGATGGTGTGGTGTATCTCCTACTTAACAAATACATTAAAGTATGATTTTAACCCATTCTGTTTTGCACAGAATTTTGGACAATTGTTGGTTCAAGGATCATTTACATCAGAATCATCTGGGAAGCTTGGAGCTTAGGTTAGGGTCTCCCAGAAGCAGAGCCCAAGGTTTTGATATAGGTAGTTTATTTGGGAAGTGAACTCAGGGAGTAGGAATAAGAATTGAAGAAATAAAAGGGAAGGAGGACAAAACAATACAAGGATGCACTATCAAGCTGGCCACTGCTCCTGGTGACTGGTGCTTGATTTTGGACAGCTCTCTAAAGTCCCGGATGGAATTGGTCTCAGACCTGTTCACCTGAGGACAAGAGAGGGAAGCTTTTATTTATTGGATTTTATCTCCCATTGGTCAAGGATTGCCCATGGGGTGTTAATTCCGCCAAAATTCTGAGATATTCATGCGGCATTGCTGAGTGGGCTGCAGCAGGCATTCTGTGCTATTGTGTTGAAGAAACCTGGGACAAGAAGCCAGAAGTAGAAGGTGCTGGCTGGGGGTGAGGTGCTGTCCAGGTGCATCTGTATGAAATGGACCAAAATCTGCTTAGAACTGGTTGACATCAGGCCACTGGAGTCCAAGATGGGGCCAAAATTATAAGCGCAGCTCAAATTGTCAGTTCCTGGTGATCTATTCATTGTTATGAGTTGAATTGTGTCCCCTTCAAAATTCCTATGTTGAAGTCCGAACTCCCAGTATCTCAGATTGTGACCTTATTTGGAAATAGGGTCAGTGCAGACATGCTTAGTTAAGTAATTCTTAAGTTAAAGTACAGTGCAACCACAATCCAATATGACTGGTATCCTTATAAAAAGAAGAAATTTGTACACAGACACACACAGGGAGGACACCATGTAAAGATTATAGTTATTTTGCAACAAACCAAGGAAGTACCAGAAGTTAAAAGAGAGCTCTGGAACAGATCCTTTCCTAGCACCCTCAGAGGGAGCGTGGCCCTGCTGACACCTTGATCTCTGACTTCTGGCCTATAGAATTGTGAGACAATACATTTCCGTGGCTTAAGCCACCCAGTTTGTGATACTTTGTTAACAGCAGTCCTAAAAAACAATACACCCATGATCTATTGCGTCACTGGCCATGGCGGTTATCATCTGCGCTTCTGCATTTCTAACAAGGTCTGCAGGCAGTTCTATGTGCACTCGTTTAAGAAACTTAGTCTAGAGTGAAATAAATAATGTAGTGCCTGCACCCCAGGGAGAGCAAATCCAAAAGGGCATGTAAAAATCTAAAACCATGCACTGGGTGCAGAGCAATATCAGATGTAGGGAATTCCTTTTTCAAATGTCAATTCACATAGCACAATTTAGCCTATGGTTGTTACTCAAAAACAAGGACTGGAAAAATAATGAAGGACCAGAATACAATTTCACCCCCAGACTCAAAACCTCTGCAAAGGGCAGAGTAGATCGATTAAGGCCCACCATGCCACTGTACTTTCTCAGTCTCTATCAAAACATTGATATGTGTGTGTGTGCATATCTGCAAACATATACATATATGTGCGTACATATATATATAGGATCAGGTATAACTTATTGAGAAATAAATAGGAACTAAATGAAAATGCTGTTTGGAAAAGACAGCACATTAACCTGTTATTCCAAAATGCAATGGAAGTGTTCAGTATATGTAAATGCTAAAGAAAACACAGAGCAAATGGAAGAGATGGGCTGGGAAACACTAAAAAGAGGACCATTGAAACCATCGACAAACGCTTATTCTACCTCTGTGAGTAGAACCATTTGAGGGCAGGGACCACGTCTATCCCCCTCTATAAGAACAGACACTCAGGGGGACTTCCATGGTCATCCAGTGGTTATGACTCCATGCTTCCACTGTAGGGGGCACGGGTTCGATCTCTGGTGGGGAAACTAAGATCCTGCATGCCGCACGGCCAAAAACAAAAAAATAGAAAGAAAAAGAGTAGACACTCAGTAAGTGTTTGCTGAGTGCAGAAACTCTGAACAGTCTCCGAGACACAGAGTTCCTGCTCTTAGAAGATTTGGATTCTTGTTCCAGCTTAATGGTCCCTCTACCATTTTTCAACCACTCTGCAGATTGGTTTGTCTGTGCTCCCATCTCTTGGGCGCTATGCTTCAAGCTCAGACAGGAAATGACTTTGAACTCTGGATTTGGTTTGTTCCATCTGGTAGCAACTTCTTGCAAAGCCTGCAGTTCATTATATGCCCAGCCTACCCCAGCCCCAGTGCCAACCTGAGTGAATGAAGTGTCCACCATTCCATGGGAATTTTCTCTTGACCTCTGGTGTGACGAAGTACTCAATAAATATACTAATGAAGTTTTAGGGAATGAACAGACAGGTGAATAGATATGGCACAGGAGAGCACTTGTCACATGAACAACCATTTTTAGGGTGAGGGTAATGTAGGCTGGAAGAAGATGACCAGCACTTGAGAGAGTACTTTCATATAAATTTTTTTGAAACAGTGGATAACCAAGGTACATGCAAATTGAAAACATGGGGAAGTTGAAAGTAAGAGTCTTAAAATGAAACCTGCCTAATACAGAGGAGAGAAGAACAGATTCAGAGGGATATGTAGAGAAGTAAACCATTTTTTCTCTTTTGGACAGGAGGTGTGGGGAGAGAAAGAAGACAGAGGTGTAATAAAAAGCCCAGAGGGTAGTTGTCTGACAGTTTTACGGCAATTGAGAAGAATTTCTTACAAGCAATCTTTTTCAAATTTCTAAGTTGAGTGACTTTCTCTTGCAACTAAACGACTCCTGACTAATAGAAATGGCCACCAATAGAATATAGGCTTAATGGAGGTAGGAATTTTTGTCTGTTTTACTCACACCAAATAGTTTGGTGCAAAACAGGGGCTTAAAAGAGGCATATATAAATCTACAAAGTTGGAGGTATGATTCAAGCTAAAAGATGATTTTGTAATCTCCTTGCGCTACAGCCTAAATTGAAGAGGTTTATAATTAATAGGGAAGATGTACCAGAGTATCTTCCATTTGCCCCTCCAGATCTGTTATCCATCATTCTCCATCTTGCTCTCTACCTTGAGAACCTGGTCAGTATAAGCTATATCAATGTCTTCCTTGTCCTTTAGTTTCCAGGTGGGTTTGGCTCATGAAGACCCTTGGCAGAAGATGGGGGAGAAAATTAAGTGAGGTCAATGTATTTATTTCCATATTTCCCTCCCTGCCAGTTTGCCTTGAGCTGGATGGGTTCCTCAACCAAAGGCAACCTTCTCTACGAGACTCTGGCCTTCTGGGTCCCAGTAAGCGCTTTCTTATCTCCCTTCAGGCCCATCAGTAGTAACATTTTTGCAGTTACCAGCACTAAAGTCTGTGGTTCCTGCAACATCTTTTATGGTTGCCCTATATCCTGCCCACACCTTTATAAATAGTGCCTTTATTAATCCCTCCTTAAATTACCTTAATTCAAGAGCATCATCTGCTTCCTGTTGGGGTCCTGGCTAATATACGGAGAGTTCAAATTAGCTCTTTTCCAAAATAATCTTTCTAATGTGCATCTTGGCCTCTAAAAATTACAGTTCATTGAAAATGGATTTTCATTTGAAATCATCTAAGGAGTGAAGGAGGCAAATATTCATGAGAAGGAGGATTACATTTTATCTAAGAAATTCTTCTGCAGATGTATCTGATGGCTACAGCAAAGACAAACCAGTGACTTATATTTTTGCAAATATTTCCATTTGCAGGCATGATCAACCTGTCCATAGCATGCTATTCTGAAGAAGATCACAGGCTTACAAACTTGAGAAAGATGTAAAAAAATCTATCAGTTTGTTCTTTGCATAAAGCCATTTGTAACATTCCTTTCTTCCCATGTTTGTAATGAGTATATGGTGTTGGAGATGGGGGTGGGGGAATCTGAGGAATAATTCCCCCAGCATTGCTTGGTTCTGTATATACTGAAATTAGTGTGATTGTTTAACCATCTTATTTAGATGCATTTTAAATGAATAGGACCTTAATTTGGGGCTCTATAGCTCAAGGAACTCTTTGAAAGAATGTAATAGGACTGGCAAGCATGTGAACAACACCATTTCCCAGAAAATACATCCGAAGACTGGGTTTGCCTTCTGCACACGGCAGGGGCCATTCTAGCTAGGCCAATCAGCAAAGTTAAGTTCACCACGACTTGAACTTCAGCTAGACCCTGAGGCAGGGACCAAGTTTATCTTGTTCATATCTTTATGGCAAGTGCCACATAGAAGACACTCAATAGTCATTGAGAGAGAAACACTCAATACAAACTTACAAAAAAAAGAAAAAGAAGACGACACAATATTTGTTGAAAGAATTAATGATTAGCCATCAAAACATCACAGAAAGAGAATATGGGAGAGGAAAAACATGAAAAACATGAGGATTCCTTTCCCTAGGGTTTTCTTTAGATGAGGATTTTTCTTTAGCTGGACCTGAGGAACTGGGCTGCTGGAGTTGAGTTTAACTTTGCATGTAATTATCTACATACTAAGTGTCCAGCACTAAATCATAACAGAGAAACAGAAAACATGGCCTCTGCCTTCACAGAGATTACAGCATTTGTGTAGCTCTTTATCTTGGTTTTCTCGTTTGTTTTCTTTTATGGCACAAGATACTTTGAATAACTATTTGACATGCATAGCAGCCAGTGTTTCCATGTCTTCTATTTGCACCTCAAGCTACCCATTCCTCCAAAATGTGACCTAGAAGAGTTGCCAAATTTATTTAATGCCTTCCTTGTTTCTTTCCTTTGTTTCTTTACATTTTTGGCTCCATTTTAAAAAAAAATGAGTGAGTGATAAACACACCAAAAATTGAGAGCAAAGAAGAGCCACTGGGAAATGTGCATTTTCCCAATGGGGAAGGTGAGCTAAGACAGAGTTAACAGCAACAAGGGGAGACAAAGCCTGGCATGCCTGCACGGTGACTGTGTACTAGAGGTGCTTCAGCTCTGGCAAAGGCCTTGGTGGCTTTCTCAGCAAAAGTGTGTTTCAAAAGTCCTTTCAAAAAAGATTTACTAAAAGCCTGGAGCAAAGGCAGAACGCGAGGGACAACTGAAAGTTGGCTTTAGCCTTGGCATTTATCCAAAATGTAATCTTCCTTTTGTATCTCAACCTTTGAAAGGCTGAACAGCCAAACACCCACATCGACATCATTTCTGGCATCCTTGAATAACGCCCATAGTATTAAAAAGGCATGTCATTCTTTCAGATTTATCATTAACATCTGAGTACTTGCTTTTAAATATGTATAAATAATCTATAACCTGGAATAAAAATCTATTTATGGGATTTTTTTTTTTTTGGCTGTGTCAGGACTTAGTTGTGGCACGCGGGATCTTTTTTCGTTGCGGTGTGTGGGCTTCTCTCTAGTTGTGGCGTGCGGGTTTTCTCTTCTCTAGTTGTGGCGCAAGGGCTCCAGAGCACGCGGGCTCTGTAGTTTGCAGCACGAGGGCTCTCTCGTTGAGATGAACAAGCTCAGTAGTTGTGGCGCGCGGGTTTAGTTGCCCCGTGGCATGTGGGATATTAGTTCCCCCACCAGGGATTGAACCCGCGTCCTCTACATTGGAAGGCAGATTCTTTACCACGGACCACCAGGGAAGACCCTATTTATGAGATTTATAATGCTGAAATTCCATCAGTCCATTGAAGAATAAATATACATATATTATTATAAGAGTAAAACATAATTTTTAAAAGATTTAATTGCTGTATTTCAGCTAATATTTCAGCATATATAAAACTGAGTTACCTCAAAAATAGGATGTTTTGTACAGTTGTTATTTTTGCCCACTCACTGTTTTCTTATTAGAAGTCTTCAAATAATAGGAGGAACCACGGGTACCTGAAGAAGGTAAAATGTGACCAAGGCACTGTGAATCGTGGGGAGGAACAGATTTTCATAGATAAGAGCCCAGGAAGTGCTGTCCCTTGGTCTGAGCCCACTTAGATCAAGATTTCCATTTGAGAAAGAAGAGGCTCAGAGAGCATAAGACACAGTCCTGCGGTTATTCTATGGGACCTAGGCTAATCTCTGTCCCTTTGGGAGCAGTCCAATTTGGAATTTTAGAGTCCTTTCCCATACAGACCCAGGGATCAGTGAGTACAACATCTTTCTCCTTTCACAGGTGACAGAATTAGACGCCAGAAAATTATGTGACATACTTATTGTCACAGAACTAAATTAAGTCTAAGTATACCACTCTTGAAGAAATAAGAATGAGATAATTAAATTAGGAGAGACTGATCTCTGATATGCAAATCTATTTAATTAAAAATATATTTGAGTTAAATAAATATAGATGGAAGTGCGTCTCACTGGTGCATTTAGGTTGGCACGCTGGACAGGCATGATATTAATAAGTGAACCAATCCTTTTCATTAACATTGCACAACCTTCAGGAATAATTAAAATCCTGTGCCCTTTGAAAATAAACCCTCATCCTCCATTCAGGATAGTGATTTTCAAACTGCGCAACTCAGAGTCCTCTCACGGCCACAATGTGGGGATAATGGGACTTTGAGGACCTGACTTCCTCTGCTTCAACCAGAACATCCCCTTATTCCCACTTCCATCCATTTCATATATTGAGGGGGAAACAAATTCACATTATATACACACAGACACATACCCAAATGTATATATTTTTTCTCACCTAAAATAAGTACAGGTGGGACATATCTATGTCGTGTGCCTCCTGATATGATGTACTAAGAACTATGTAGCATTACTTCACTGACATTCCTGACAAAAATTCATAACCTGTTCTATTCGTGAGAAAACAAGCAGATAAGCCCAAACTGAGGGACATTCAGTGATGTGCTGGAGTTATGCATACAGCTCATGAGAGCTGACTGTGCACAGTTCTCTCCAGTGCCACATTCAGCAACATCACATCGGTAGCTTGACATCAAACATGGTGGGAATATTTATACCACAGAAATCGGCAAATGCGACTCAGCAGGAATTTTTTTTCGGAAAGACATCTGTTAAACATTTACCAGATCACTGCTGGACATTATACAAAACACTGTAATTGGCCTGTACATTTTGAAAATGTCAGTGCCGTGAAAGACAAGTAGTGCTGAGAAAATGTTCCATATTAAAAGAAACTAAAGAATCACAACAGCTAGGTGCATGCATAATCACTGATTGGTTTCTGAAAAGGAAACATATTTTGTTCTCAAAGATATTACTGAAATAATTTGTAAAACTGGAATATGGGGACTTCCCTGGTGGCACAGTGGTTAAGACTCCATGCTCCCAATGCAGGGGGCCTGGGTTTGACCCCTGGTCAGGGAACTAGATCCCAGATGCATGCCGCAACTAAGAGTTTGCATGCCACAACTAAGGAGCCAGTGTGCCACAACTAAGGAGCACACCTGCCACAACTAAGACCCAGCACAACCAAATAAATAAAATAAATATTAAAAGAAGAAAAATGTTACATAAGGTGACACTACCACACACCATTTGCTGTTTTAAAAAAAAAACTGGAATATGAATTTTAGATCTAAACTTAAATATGTATTTCTTAAGAACAAGGATATTTTCTTACATAACGAGAGCATAATTATCAAAGTCAGGAAATGTAACATAATACAGTATTGTGAACGGGTAGATGTGTATGATGTATTTAGCATACTCTCAAATGGTTCAGGAAAAATAATACTTATAAATATACAGAGAGAGAAAATTATAAAACAATGTGGCAAGGGACTTCCCTGGTGGCACAGTGGTTAAGAATCCGCCTGCCAATGCAGGGAACACGGGTTCAATCCCCGGTCCAGGAAGATCCCACATGTCGCGGAGCAACTAAGCCCATGCACCACAACTACTGAGCCTGCACTCTAGAGCCCGCGAGCCACAACTACTGAGCCCACGTGCCACAACTACTGAAGCCCGCATGCCTAGCGCCCGTGCTGCACAACAAGAGAAGCCACCGCAATGAGAAGCCCGTGCACTGCAACGAAGAGTAGCCCCTGCTCGCCGCAACTAGAGAAAGCCCGTGCACAGCAAGGAAGACCCAACACAGCCATTAATTAATTAATTAATTAATTAATTAATTAATATGTTTTTAAAAACCCAATGTGGCAAGATGTTTCCAATTGGTGCATTAGGATAAAGGTATACAGAGATTTTGTACCCTTCCTGCAACTTCTAGAAAATGTGTTACATATGTATTTTTTAACTTTTTATTTTGAGAAAATTTCAAACATATGGGGAATCCATTAAACCTTGCCAATCCTCAAAGAAATACATGGTAAAACAGTAAAGTCATATTTCATATCATTAAAACAATATAATCATTTAAAATGATAACACCAAATGCTGGCAAGTGAGGTGAAAATATTTGGTGGATTTTAAATTGCCACAAACATTTTGGAAAGTAATCTAGCAATATTTCAAAATTCATAACCCTGTGACCAATTACTTTCTCTTTTCAAATTTGAGACTGCTCTGTAGTGCAAAAATTCCAAACCCGCACAATTGTCCTGTAGGAATACAATTGAGTAAATTATGGCACAGAACCTCATGAAAAACTATAATTATTAAGACTGTGTAACAACATGGAAAAGCTATTTTTATGTGACAAATCAAAATATAAAATATTCTATAACTACAAAATTATTTAAAATATGTATATGGATACCAGAAGGCAATACAGAAAAATGAAAGCAGTTGCTCTATTAGCATGGTGGAATTAAGGGAGAGATATTTTCTACTTAAAACATCTTTTAACTTGTGATTTATAGTTATATGATTGAAATATTATAACTTTTAACTTGTGATTTATGGTTATAAATATTATAACGCTTAACTATAAAAAATAAGTTCAGGGTAGGACTTGAACTCATACCACTGACTCCACTGGACAATTTTCTCATGGCCTGAAGCTGCATTAGAAAATAGGAAGTGCAGGTCTTTTGGGACCACTGGTGGCCTTTTCCTCTCTTTTTGACACCCTTCTTCCTAATGTCCCACATCTCAGGTGTATGCCCAGTGTTCTCAAATAGCTAAGGAAAGTATATATCACATGCAGTTAATGCCCCCACTAAATATGAAATGTCACGTTTCCACTCCCAAGAGGATTCACATTTTCAAAAACAGAAAGTGTTTACAGAATACAACCAAAAACCCAAATTCGTGCTAGATGCTGTAAGTTTCAAAGTATAAATACAAGGGAAAAGAAGACATGATAAAGTAATTTCTAACAGTGCATTTCAAAGATACTTGGGGGCCAGCAAGGAGAGTGGGTAGAAGAGACTTTCCTAGGGCCCATGCGACGATGTCACAGAACAGCCAGCGCTCCTGCTCTCAGGCAGCGTGTCTCACTCAGACTCTACACATATGCTCTTTTTCTTCCTCCACTCCCCTGTCAGCTACGGCACCAGCAAATTTTATATCATTCTTCATGCTGAGTTTTTCTTTCTCCCAGTCACTTGTTCATAAATTTCCCTCACTGCATCACTGAAATCTGAGGCAACATTCCTGATAAATTCCTCACGCCCTTACCTCCTGTCATCCATAACATTATCGCCCTCCTTCCTAGGGATTCTCTTTATGTTCAGCTCCAAAGATTCCGGTGAGTGTTTTCTCACTGTTCATCTTCTTACAAATGCAGGGGAAGAAAAAATTCAGCTTTCCAACTAATTGGATCATCTCCATGCATATTTTAAAAAGGGGGCAAGATGGTCAAGCTTGCTTTAAAGAAGTCTTCAAGGCATCTCTTCAGCTGTTTTTCTGAACTCCACTTCTCCGCTCTCTCTCATTAGCTCTCATTTCCTCCCCTGCTAAGCTGACGAGCCAGGGTCAGGGAGAGGATGTGGGACAGGCTAAGTGCAATTGCGAAGGAGATGTTCTCTATAGCCATAGGAGTTGTTTTGGAAGCTTTTCCTCTGAAATAGTTTGGGAAACATAGAGAACACAGTGCAATCGTATAGCTTATAGTGAATGTGTAACAAGTGCGGCCTAAATATTGCTCTATTTATTCTCTGGCTAGGCATAATATGAACGTGCACAGCAGAGAAATACAGACACCTGATCTGAGTGGGGTAATACTCCTTATACCAAGGGATTGGCCGGTGTGGAGGCTTGTCAAGTCTCTTCTGGTCACCCATGAGAAGCTGGCCCTAGGACGGAGCATTGCCTCATCATCATCCGTGCCACTTCATTCTCCCTAACACTCTCCTTCCTTCCACTTCCCACCTCTAGTGGCTGTTGTGATTTGTGCATGATCCAGATCCCACTTGAAGACTGAGGACTTTCCCCCCGGCTGCTGTACATGTTGATGGTAGCCCTCTGCTTTCAGCCTCCCTACAGGGACTGCTAAGAGTCCCCTTATCTAAGGTCATTCCCCCACTACCCACTCAATAACTGGCCAGTATAGGAGTATAAGGGCTTTGGTTGAGATTGCACTGCAGCCCAATTTCTCCCTCTGCCCAATCCTGCTTTCATCCTTCCCTGCATATAATAAATACCCTGCACGTTAATTTCTGTTTTAGCCTGATTCCCAAGGAATTCAACCTGCAACACCACTCCAGGTGTTTCAAGCAGAAAAAAGATTTCATACATGGAATTAAGCTACAAAAGTGTTGGGTAGACTGAGGAGCAAAAAGGGGAAGGTGGGGTTCTCCAGAGGTCAGGAAGAAGCTTCTACTGCCCAGGTATGTGCCCAATGCTGTGTTGACTAGTCTAGAGAAGAGTTCGCATATAGAGCACTTGCTGAAATGAGAGTCAATGCCCAGTTAACTGTGTGATGATCCACAGCCATTCTCCAAGACTATGATGCCTTCTGCATATAAGTGGGAGTATAACAGAAATCATCTTTCCCATCATCCTTCAAATTTTTCATGGTGACACCAATATTTGCAGTTACCCTAGGAAAGGAATACTACTTTTGGCTTATTATCCTGGTAGGGGAAGGAAATTCCAGGGGTTTTCACTAGGCCCTCCCTACTGCAATGGCTCTCACTTTATGAGCACAGGAGCCAATGAGGGGATTCTGCCAGTTGCTCAGTATCTCTATCCTAGCCATGATCCCAAAACTGGGGAAATAATCATAGTCTTAGCCTAAAACTCTATTAGTCATCTAACCTCTGGCCACCACTCTGATTGTGGGCCACAGCAGCATTTGAGAACTCCAGGATTAGCACTAAGCCTCTACTGGTCATCCTTGATGTGGCTATTTCCCATTCCCCAGTCCATGTTCACTCTGATAAATGGCTCCAAGTCTTTGGGAGGAAGGTGTAGAGGCAAATTTACAGCATATGCTTATGGCAATGTCACAAGGATCCTCCTTTCAAGGGACCCAATACCCCCTTTATTCAAGGGGCTCTGTTTCTCTGACCTGGCTTAGGTCTGGGAACAGTGTGAGAAGCGATGATTTTCATTGTCATAATTCAAGTGTGGTCTCTCTTTACTAGATTTAGGTTTTTTCCCCCCAAATCATATAGGTCCTAAAATATTTCAGTAGGTGGGTACTTTGGGGCACCTCTCAAAAGCCCAGACTTTTAAGACCAAAGCACTTATTTTCCCAGATACTGAGCATATTAGCAGCCAACAGTTTGCAGTGAAATCCCTCTTTGGAGCTTGCCTGGGCCTGAAGAGATAGCTGCGTTGCCCGAAATCATGCCTGTACCCAATGACTGGTTAGTGCAGGGGCATAAAGGCCAGATACCTTTGCTCCAAATATGAACTCTCTGCAGGTCCATCTCAGGTTCAAAGCTCATCGCAGGATCAGCTGTAACCTCTTTTGTGACTGCATCAAAGTTTAACTTCATCTTCTGCCCAATCCTCCTTCCTTCACTTCTCCATGGGTGTTAATCCCAAAAAACACTCCCCAATAAAATTTCACAATACAAATCTTGTCTCAGAGTTTGGTCCTGAAGAAGCTGAACTCTGACAATAGGCTAATAACTTATTTCAGTCCTAGGGACACTGAGATCAATTAGGCACCCCCAAAGATGCCCACATGACATGAAGAAACTTTCTGATTGCCACTCTTGCTCTGCTGCCCCTACAGTAATTACCCCTACTGTGGCTCCTCATCCGAATGTAAAACCTAAAGATTTTGGGGCCTGAACATATTTATACACAAGGCATCGTGCTTCAGGATTACGTATATATTTGTGGTAAGATATTTTTCTGCCATGAATATTATTTCTTTTTCTAATTAATCAGGTTCATTAGATTCCACTTATATGATTTAAAAAGAGACAGATCTTCAACAAAACATCCATTTTCTAATCACCACTTGAAGTAGGGTAATTCTTGTCCATGCCTCTGCTTGAAGTTGGGAATTCCTTCTTAGTTTATAGTAGGAAAAAAAAATCCCCTAGCCCAATGCAAAACAAAATTATGTAAAAGCAGACAGAGTCCTTACCTCCCCCAATTCATTTGCAATTCTAATGTTTAGTCATATATATTTTAAGCACTTATGTATGATGAAGCTGTTTATTTTCCAGAGTCAAATGTGGCATGATTATTTTTTTCCCCTTCTCTCTTATTCATTCTCTCAGGGAATGAGAGAAATCAAACAGTCTAGTTCACCATCAACTTAACTCTCACATTTTCTTTACAGTGATTGCAAGATCTTCTCAAAAGTAAAATTTACTATAACAACAAGGCACTTCTCACTGTTTTCTCCAGCTTTAATGGTGTTAAGATATTAACAAGTACAATGAATACAATGATGATACTGATGAGCTCTCATTTGTATAAATATATCAAAAAGGAAAGTAAAGTTCAGTTAGCCTTGGAAAATCCCAACTCCCAATATGAATAAATAAAATCTATTAATGTAGAGCTGGTTATTACGGGTAGTATGTTGTTTAAAGACTGCTTTCCTAGAAAATGTATAATTGAAGATGCTAAGAGTATCAGATACTCAAAATCCATCAAGAAAATATCTGCATTACTAAATTTTCATAGGTGCCTTAGAACACTCTAATTATATAGCAAACACCATGGCTTTGTATTGAAAACAACTTGCCAAGTCATTTCAAAGTGGTAGAGCTAATACTGTTTTGTCTGAAGAAAGAATGTTGGAAAATGACTCTCTGCCATTTTCTTGTAATTAATGAACAGGTCCCCAGCCTCCCTGTGGCCCAGAGGTAGTAGAAATACAACCCAAGTTGTACCTTCTTGTCTAACAGCAAGGAAAAGAAAAAAAAATGTACGGCACAGGGGCACTCTTCACTGCAGTCTCTACAGAGTGACCCAGACCTGTGCACAGAATGAACCTTTCGTGAGATTAACTAAATAACATACCTGATATTCTTTTTTTTTTAAACATCTTTATTGAAGTATAATTGCCTTACAATGGTGTGTTAGCTTCTGCTTTATAACAAAGTGAATCAGTTATACATATACAATATGTTCCCATTTCTCTTCCTCATATTCTTAAAAGGTAAATTTTTATTATGTTTATAGATGTGAAACTTGAAAAACCTTGTTCACCTAGATAAGTAAACAAATAGAAATCATTTAATCCACTCCATTCCCAATTATATGCTAAAAGTCCAATAGTAGTTATAGCACCAGAAATCATTTTTAATGATGTATCAGTTGATGACCTAATGAGGTCCTTATTCAAATCACTTGAAAAGAAGGAATTAGAAAGCATATGATTTACAAGTAGATTTGTTACCCAGTCTATTCAGTCATTCACTTTCTCATTTTCTGGGAAGTATGTTAAAAACACTTCACTAAAACTTATAAAATGGCAATTTATTATTCCTGTTACTCTTCCACTTAGAGGCACCTTGTGTAATATCATATAGCCAGAAAGGGTTGGGAAAATTGAAATAAGTTTTTATATACTGTTTTTATATTATCATGTAAATTAAATGCTGTTTTCGCCAAAATCTTGAAGCTGAAAACAGACACCAAGACATTGGGGAATGAAATGTCTCATCTTCTCCTTATTAGGAATGTTTAAAATACAGAGATAATAAGCTTGGTAAAAGATTGGTGTTTCCCATTATGCTCTGATTTTTTTTTGAATTTTCATATTTTCAGAAAGACAAAGTATGAAGCCTTGTTATGAACTGTCAGGTAGATGAAATAAGGCATATCATCTTCATTTTTTCCTGTATGCTTCTTGTGAAATCCTGGCAGAATAATGGTACTATTCCCTACAGAGGCAACCTCGATAATGCATCCTTAGGTTTTGGTCTTGTCCCCAGAAGCAGATCCTGAGACGAAGATTCTTGTGTGAGTGACGTATTAAGGAAATAGGCGTTCCCAGAAGACAGCAGTCAGGGAGTTAGGAAAGCAGAGCAGAGCTGGAGAAGAAACACACCAAGAATGGGATTTCAGGTGAATCCCAGCCTTGGGGAATTCTAGAGTGTAAATCACACCACAGTTTTTCCCACCTCAAGGCAAGGAGCTGGGCTTTCCCACTCCTTGTATCAGTCAGCCACTGGCTATGGGCCACCGTGGGACATGGGGGGATGGAGGGACATAAGTTCCCAGGCACTCCTGGCTCTCAGTGTCTCCAGATAAGGCAACTCTAATAGTTCAAGGGTACTTCTATAAAGAAGGCTGCAGCTATGAGTCAATGAGAGCAAATCACACAGAGGCTGGGGTTTGGGCAAACAGAGGGGAGCAAGCCAATAGCAGTGACATCATCTACTCCATCTTCAATCAGCTTATTCTCCTTTCCGGTCTCACTCTCCCCATGCCTTCAGTCTTGCTTCCTGAGATCACGTCCCAAATAAACCACTTGCACCAAAGGCCTTGTCTTAGGTTCTGCTCTCAAGGTCACACTAATGAGTTTCTTCTCCTCTTAGGAGGAACAGCTTTCAGGCTCTTCCTCAAACCAAGAAGAACTTCCTCTACACCTACATGCGTTTGGAGCAGAGCTTCTCTCTTCAAAGTTGATTTTCTTTATTGAGTACCATCGAACCGTTTACCTCACTACATACAGAGTAAGCAACTGTTTTGTATAATTAGCATTACATGAGTGCTATTTCCACTGGCAGGAATCTCCCCAGCAGGAGGGAACTCAAAGTTTCCCAATCCAGCTTGCCATAATTTGCTGTATTTATTTTTGGTAATTCTACATCAGTGCCTTGTGCTGATGTAATAGAAGCCCTGTGCCCTGTGCCAAGTAACAGAAGCAGAAAAATGTGTCATCAAACTGTCCAATCTTCCTGATTGTACTCCTTGGATGCACAGCTATTCTACTCCAGCTTTCCTCACCTTAGTCCTTCCTTCTTTGTTTCACTCTCAAAACCTAGGCACTGAGTTGAGATTACTCTCACTTATTCTTAAAAACACTACTTGAAGAGACAAGTGACAGACTCAAGAAAATATGTGCAAAACACACACCTGATAAAAAGACTTGCCCTCAAAATTCAACAATAAGACAATCTAATTTTTGAAAAATAGGCAGAAGATTTGAACAGACACTTCACCAAAAAGATACAGGTGACAAATACATACATAAAAAGATGCTCAACATCATTAGTCATTGGGGAAATGCAAATTAAAACTACAATGAGATACACACTCTCTAGACTGGCTAGAGATTCTAACCATTTGTTTGAACTGCTTATTGAAGCTATATTGCAGCCCAACTTCTCCCTCTGCCCAATCCTAATTCCTTCCCTTTCTCCATAAATGCTGACACCAAGGGTATTTCCCAAGAAATCTTCTGCAGACTTATCTTCCTCTTCAAATCTGCTTCTCAGGAAACCCAACCTGTGACAACTCTCCTGTCTGGTTTCCTCTTTGAAGCCCCTGGGATTTTTGCTCAGCACTACATGGGAGAATCTCCTATACGAGGGAGTCAAAGAGAGACTGAGCCCCTTGCTTTTAAAATAAGATCTAAGTCTCTGGAGAGCTAAGGAATGTTCCTTCAGGGAGTAAAGACAGGGTGCCATCCAAAGGAATTTGGAGTTACCTTCTGGTCAGCCAAGGCTCTCAGGAGTACTTAAAATTTCATTCCGCTCCAAATGTCTAGTTCCATGCCCAGACTCTTCTCCTAACCACCTGGATTGCTCTGTGTAAGAGGTTGGGTCCGCTGGGGAGCAGACTTTGAGATGAATACTTGTGTGCAGGAAGTTTACTAGGTAGTGCTCTTAGGATGGACACCTGTGTGGAAGTGAGAGCAGCAGGACTGGGCAGAAAGAGAAACTGGACTGTAATGCAGCCACAAAAAAAAGGTGTGGTAGGCAGAACAATGACCCCTCCCCAAAGACAGCCATGTCCTAATCCCTGTAACTTGTGAATACGTTCCTTAGATGCCAAAAGGGACTCTTCACATAAGTTAAGGATCCTGCGATGGGGAGTTCATCCTGGATTATCCAAATGGGCCCAATATAATCACAAGGATTCTTATAAGAAATAGAAGGAGGCAGGAGGGTCAGAGTCAGAGAGAGAAGAAGTAATGATGGAAGCAGAGGACAGAGAGGAGAGAAGATGCTATGCTGCTGGCTTTGAAGAAGAAAGAAGTGGTCATGAGCCAAAGGACAGAGGTGGCTTCTAGAAAGTGGAAAAGGCAAGGGAATGGATTCTCCCCAAGATCCTACAGAAGTAATGCCGCTCTGCTGACACCTTATTTTTATCCCAATAAGATCCATTTCAGACTCCTGACCTCCAGAACTGTAAGATAACAAATTTGTGTTGTATGAAACCCGTAAGTCTATAGTAATTTGTTATAGCCAGTAATAGGAAACTCATAAAAAAGGCCTCAGCCAATTCCATGGGGAGCTCTGAAGCTGAAATGGCCTTTCAGACTTGTCCCAAGTTAGGTTTATGGACTGGGCATTTATACCTGCAAATAAACCATCCACTGGATGCAGACTGTTCTCCAGAAAACAGCGTGACCTTGAGCAAGGAAGTTTTTTCAACCAAGGGCAATTCCCAGAGAGGGCTCATAGCACTCCCAGAGGCTGAGGCAATAGGTGCTTACGTCTTGGCAGGATGAGAAGGTGGATCTCCGCAGCATACTACAGAATCCACTGTACTCTGAAAATCTATGTATTTTATTTTCCCCATCCTCACCTCCAGTTCTTGCAGTACTGATATGTAGCCCCAGAAGGGAAGACAGCTTCACTTAGATGTGCTGTTACCAAGCAGATTAAACTCTTGTATCCTATTCTTACTTCAGCATTCTTGAGCTTTCTGGTTTTTTTTGGTGGGGTCGGGGGAGAAGGGGGACGGCTCCATTTATGTTCTGTATGCCTCAGTTCCCTTGGGTCTCTAAAGTTAAGAAAAGCTTCAGAGAGCAGATTTTCCCAGAAACTACTCAAGGAGCAAGATCAATACAATCATTCTGAAACATGCTAAAAGTAAAAAGGAGATACTGTTTAGCTGAGAACTCTAGAGGGAAATTTAGGAATTCATTTTAAGAAACACATTTCTGAAGATTAGGTCTTTGAAGAACACACAAAATGATGCAATTCTAATTTCACACATGTTGTCAATGTCATTTGTTGAACTATTATGAAAAACTGTTAAGTGAATGTTTAAAGGGGGTAAAGAGTGAATTTGTTTTCAATAGAGCAAGAGTTATATTTTTGGCATTTTTTCGCTACAATCTGTTATTGCTTGATTCTTAGAACATAAAAATACTTTTATTCCTTTGCATATACTACTTTCTAATATAGATACTCAAATCCTGTATCGAGTGTGAAATACTTCCATTTCCACGTGCTCAGACTTCCATTACACCTTGCTTGAACTAATTCGATAGCCTCCCTCACTTGTCCCCCTGCTACCAGTCACCACTTCAATGCACTCAGCACACTGTGGCCAGATTAATCTTTCTGAACAACATCCTTGATTATGCCATGTTTTTATTCAAACCCGTTTAGCATCTTCTCAATGTCAGACTAGTTGTAAAGTCTTCCCCTTGGTATTCAAAGCCCTTCATATGTTGCCCCCAAAATACCTTTACAGATTTCCCACTTAACCAACCACTACCATACCTATCCCATGATCCCAGCCAAATTGTAATGCTTCTTGTTCTCTGAAAATTTTGTACTGGCCTGCTTTTGTTACTGCTCTTCCTTCAACCTGGAACACTTTATCCACTCTTGGTAGCTTAAATCTTATAATCTGACAAAGCAAATGTTACAAACCACCAGGTAAAGCCTTTGCTGATTCAACTAAGTAGATGTGATCTCTCCCACTTCCCATTCCCCATAAGATTCCTGTCCTAGGTGGACATTATTTGGATTGCAGGTAATAGAAACCTACTCAAATGGTTTAAAGAAAAGGGCGAATTTATCTGAAATATAAGGGGGTATCATAAAATCTAAAGTCCCAAATGACAGCCACAGCTCATGAGAATCAAGAGAAAAACTAACCCAGAAAAGCAAAACAGACTGCTATGAAAAAGCTGAAATTAGTTCTTAGAAATTAAAAGTGTGATTTATAGCAATAAAAATAAATGGGTTGAAAAGCAGAATGGACATAGTTGAAGAAATTATCTGAGAGAATCACTCTGCTCCATCTTCCAGTACACTAATTAACTCAGCAAAAAGATATTGGGAGAGTGAAGACAGAAAATGAAAGTAGATTAAAGGGGAGGTAGGTCACAGATATTGAAATTCTAGCTGTTGACAGAAAAACATTAATTTATAACCAAAAACATTTCAACTTAATAGCAAGCACTAGCATGGATAGAAGATGAACAGCTTCCAAAATATTAGAAGTAGTGGAAGGCAAATGGTGGGGAGAGTAAGGAGTACAGGAATCTTGTTTGCTCATTTCCTTTAAGTTTTGCCAAAACAATAGATGGCAAGGGATCTTATTTTTGTTTTAATTTGCATTTATGCTTTACTAGTGAGGTTACTCATCTTTTCATATGTTTGTTGGGTTATTCACATTTCTTCTGTAAATTGCCTGTATATATACTTTGCCCATACACCTACTGGGTTCTTTGTCTTTTTTATTGATTTACAGTACTCTTCATATGTTACAAAGATTAAAACTTTGTCTAATAGACTGTATTTGTTTCTTGTCTTTAAGCTTTCTCTTTTTTTTGCCATAACACATTTTTAATTATTTAGAAGAAATGTGCTAGAGGAAAACATAGGTGAAGGCTCTCATGATATTAGGGTTGGAAAGTCATTTTTTCTTCCTCTATTATTTCTTTTCTTAAAGAAAAAAATAAACAGGAAAATATTACCATCTAACTAGACAATAATTTTAAAATTCTACATGGAAAACAATGACGCTGACACCATAAAAGGAATATGATGCTCACTAGACACCAGGTACAATTCTAAGCTCTTCATATAGATTAACTCGTTCAATCAGCACAACTATTTTGTCAGGTATTATCATCTTCTTCATTTAACAAACGAGGAAACTGAGGCACTGAGAGGTTAAGTACCTTGCCAAGGCCACAGAGCAGGTAAATGGCAAAAAGAAGATTTGAACCTAGGCAATCTAGTTCCAAGGCCCATGCTTTAAAGCTCTGTGCTATAATTCTATTTCTCAGACAAACTCTACAGAAAAATAATGTTCCAGAGCATAAGGAAGTTAGATGTGGACATATTTTTCATTGTCACCTGGGTACTGACCCTGCTTTCTTCCCTATGATGATGTTGTCTTCAAAATGCTGAACGTGGCTCAAGAACCAGGAGAGTCCAATGCCTGTGAAAACTGCTATAAAGTGAACTGCACATATTCTTGGTGTATATTCTTCCAGAATAGTTATGTAAGGCACAGTAGAAAAGGTTTGTAGCATAGCAACAAATGAGCTGTTTTGTCAATTCCATACCCTATCAGGGCACCCAGCTGCCTCTGACAGTCTTTGTGCAAGTCCAAACCAAGATATGCTACATCTGTCCCTTCTCTGTGTAGTACCACACTTCCATTAAGCTCTGAATCCTAGATATATACACTGGGCATCATAGAAAGAGTGAGTGAGTGAGTGAGTGAGTGAGTGAGTGAGTGAGTGTGTGTGTAAATGTGACAGACCAGAAAAAAATTATTAAAAAAAGAAACAAAAAGGATGTTAAACATACCCCAATTCACACAATCAGAACAACCCTATATCCCCTGGTCTGTGTAAAAAACAAATAATAACAACAAAAAACCCAAGTCCTGTTGTGAATCTTAAACCTGCATTTAATGGAATAAATAATAAATGTAATATCCTGTGTCAGTCATGGTCCCAGCAGGAAACAGATGGTACACTCAAATTAGGATGATTTAAAGAGGGAATGTTACAGGTAATATCCCCCGAGAGGCAGACTGAGATGGAGATTAGCAAACAGGAAGTTTATAGTGAAGTGTTCTGAGAATTAAAACTTGGGGAAGAAAAGGAAGCAGAATTAGGCAGAGAGAGAAGTTGAACTATGATGCCATCTCATCTAAGGTCTCAGTAGACTCTATCAGGAGCCCTGAAGCCGGGACAGTTCTTCAGAGTTGTCCAAAGTTTAGCAGAGGTCAGGCCATTATGCCCCCTGCATTGGCCAATCACTGGCTATTGGCTGCCCATAGGAAAAGGCACACACTTGGGCAAGGCAGCTCCTTCAGGAGAAGGCAAGTCCCAGAGAGGAGAGGACTGACACCTGAGGGCATCTAGTGGAGTAAGTGCTCCCATCCTGAAGAAGGATCTTGGCAACACAGCACATCAGCTACTACAGGGTTTCTTAAAGAAACTACTTCCCAAAGTACATGCAGGGTGTATGAAAAATCCAATGGAAAATTCTCAGATAACTTCATTCATACAAAGAGATACGAAGCGTTGCAGCTCTCAAATGAGAGACTGAACGGACAATGGACAATGGCCGGACCACATATAAAAATAGAACCCTCACACCAACCTGTAGCAACCAGGCCAGGAAACGAACCCATTTACTATAGTAACCAGCCCAGAAAGCCAGTCTGCTCTCTATAAGTCAATTTTGTAGAGAGTCAGATTTCTGTTTGTGGCAACAATCCAGGACGCCAAAGAATAACTCCTGTTATTCGGCACCGAATGTGGCCACCTCCAGCTTAGGACCAACGAAGAAAAGTCAAATATGCTCCCCAAACCAATCACATACGATGCCCGCTCCTAGTTAGCCCACCTGCAGTTCCCCCATGCCAACAGCCTGCAATCAGAGCATCCCTGAAGCCTTCCCCTTTTTCCACTATAAAGCTTTCCCACTCGTCTGCCTGCCTTTGAGTCTCTGCCAAATCACAAATGATGGTGGCTGACTCCCTTGCTATAGAGAGTTTAGAATAAATAGCCTTTGTTCTCCTGTGGGTGGTCTTCATTTATTTCCACACAAGAAAGCCTCCACTGAGAAGGTGATCTCAGTAAGAGGACAATTTGCTTCGTCCTGAGGCATCTGGACCCAAACCCAGAGTTTCTGAAAGCCATCCAAGAATTTTCTTTGCTTTACAGCATAAGTATTTATTTATTTTTGGCTGCATTGGGTCTTCGTTGCTGCGCGGGCTTTCTCTAGTTGCAGCGAGCAGGGGCTACTCTTCGTTGAGGTGCGCGGGCTTCTCACTGTGGTGGCTTCTCTTGTTGCGGAGCGGGCTCTAGGCACATGGGCTCAGTAGTTGTAGCGCATGGGCTTAGCTGCTCCGCAACATGTGGGATCTTCCCGGACTAGGGCTCGAACCCGTGTCCCCTGCACTGGCAGGCGCATTCTTAACCACTGCACCACCAGGGAAGTCCCTACAGCATAAGTATTTAGAATAAAAAATATATATCAACTTGCTTTTAGGACACATCTAGGTGAACAACAGATCTAGAAAAAAGAGCAAGTCTGAGTTGAGTACACCAAAAAGATTTAAGGAAGATCTTCCAGTATACAGGAGTAGGAAACAGTCTCAATTTTAACAGGCCAGTTGACAACAGTCTACACTCAGTTACTCCAAATATTTTACATGAGCATATGCCCTGGGGTAAGGTACGTTGCAAATGTTCGAGATCTGATATGAATAGGCAGCTTTGAGAGGAATGAGCTTCAGGGAAAAATAAGTTACTTTCTCAAGTATAAAGGGAACACTTTCTGTGTTCCCTTCTTCCCACCATGAATCACCCACCATGCCCACGGAAACCAAACTGGGTAGCTTCTGTCTGAACCAGGAGCTCTTGTTAAGATCTCCTTGTTGTTAAGTGTGAACTTAACTTTCAGGCCACACACTAGCTTTTTAACCCAAATAACTGATTCATGCTGGACATTTGCAGAATTACAGCAGACCAGTGGCAATGGAGAGGGAGAGGAGAAGGGGGAAATTACACCATCAAATAATTTAGTAGGCAGTTAACTATATCACCTCAAGCTAGGCCTGAGTGAGACTACTCCTTAGCCCTCATTAACATCTCAGCAGGCCTTAGTTTACCATATTAGCTAGCTGAGCCCCTAGAGAAGGACTCCAGATGGATTCAGCTTAAAGAGAGGGGTTTCTGGGAGGCTTGGGGTTACCATAAATGGCACATGAAGCTTATATGGGAAGTTGGGTGGAGAAAACATTGATTGGAGAGCAAAATAGAGGACTACAAGGAAAACCAAGCTTGCCTATGGCTGACCCTGACTCTTAGCTTAACTAGCTCATGAGCCAGTTGTAAGTGAAAGTCTTTAAAACACGGGCATATTATGTATGATTAAATTCCTGCAGTGAGGATAGGAAGCGTGGCCATTAGAGATTACTTAGGAAAGCATCATTCCTCATCTGCCCAGCCCAACACAACCCCTCCTAACCACCAGCCAAGCCCTCTCACTGCCAGCCCACTCTAAGCCCTATGGTAAAGGAAAGGTCTTCGGCAGGGCCAGGCCTTGCTCCCCATGGCTATTTGATTGACCACCTTGACTTCTGCAGGGTGCTGGCTGATGAAGGTACTCCCATTCCCTGGTGGTCTCCAAGTAATATGTATGTACTTCCCCAGCTATGTGGTTTGAAGCCTGCTCCCCTGTCTAACTGAGAGGTAAAAGGAGCAATTATAAAATGATTACTATAATTAAACCTCGTAACAACCCTATGAGTTTCTTACTCTTTATACTTTACACTGAAGGGGAGCAAAATATGCCACCCCAAAATATGCCACTTTGGCATAAGGATTGTTTTGAGGTGAAAGCAATTAAGAGACAGCAGACATAGAGGAACTCTCTTCCCTCCCCCTTTCTGCCTAAAAGCAGGGTACAAATTTCTCTTTGTGAAGGTGTCCCCCATTCCTCCTCCCACACCAGCAAGAGGAGAGAACTAGTCTTAATCACAGGAGGGACAGCACCAACTTAAGTCTGCATAACAAACCTTACTAAATAATACTTATCTTCCATTAGTTTCCCCCATGTATTTCCCTTCTCACAATTTACAGCCCCTAGAAGCCCAAACCCCTTTTCCTTTGTCTAGTCACTTCTCCTCAGTGTATTGCCCTTTGTTAAAATGGCATATAAACTCTCAAGCCTAGTCACTTCTAGGCTTGGGTTACTACTTCTTTTCTGTGAAACTCCTGTATGCCTGCATAATAAATCTTTTCTCCTGTTAATCTGTCTTTTGTCAGTTTAATTCACAGACCCCAGTTCCTGAACCTAAGAGGGGATAGCAAAAGCTTTTTTTCTCCTACACCAATAACCCCACTTTGCAGATGAGAAATTGATTACAGAGAGAATAAGGGCAAAACAGCTAGTAGCCAGTGCCAGGATTTGGAACCAGGCAGTGTGATTCCAGTCCCTACGCTCTTTCTTTTTTAGCCCTATGCTCTTTCGTAATTACTCCACTACAACTCCAGTTTAGAAAAACAGTATTCTTACAGCCCAGTTTCACACAGGGGTCACACTGCATTCGAAATGCATTTTGAGTCTCTAAATAGTAAAATCATACTCAGGCAAGAAAAGTGGCAAAGGAGCATGAGATGGAAGCCTGAAATCTGCCTTAGGAAGTCTCAACCTGGGGCACGTGCCCACTGAGTGAAGAATCTCTTTGAGTGTTTTTAATTCCCTCCTCCATCTCTCTTTGCTGCACACATACAGGAAAATTCACGTATGTTAAATATGCATGTGAGGTCAGGCCACTGTGTGCAAAGCAAGGCAAGCTGCGTGGACTTCCAAAAGGACTCAGAAATAAAATGAAAAAGAGAATGGATGATAAGGACAAAAGGCTCGTACACTGGTCAGCTTCTCTACCCACGTGCTGCTTCTAGGCAGCCTATGATTACAAAATGTGATTTCTGCTGGTCAACTGAAGGCAGCTCTGAAGCCTCATGCGATCGGAACAGTGCTGGGCCGTGCTTCCAGCGAGCTCAGGAGGAGAAAGCACGGCCAGGAGGGTGGGGGGAGGAGGGAGCACCCCACCTCAGGGAGGGCTCCTTCCAGCAAGGATGCTGTGGGAAGGCAAGGCCTGAGTGTTTCTGAATGCTCTCCTGTTTCCTTCTCCTAGGATTGCTAAAATATCTCCAAATGGCTTCAGGGCCCTGGACCTCGTGCAAGTGTTTGGATGGGCTGTGATGACGCCATGCACACATCCATGCAGCTCCCAGAGGCTCAGGATATTTGTCTGTCAAGGAAGCTGCAGCCCACACTTTCACCATATCAATAAGACATTCCAGGTGGTGAGTATGAGGCGAATGTCTGCACCCCTAACTTGGACAGAGACACTTGGCTTCATATCATGGGATGTGAGCTGTAACCAGAGATGGCAGATGCTTCATGTCCCACCTCATTACCTAACCTCTTCAAATGAAAAGCAATAAACATGCTGCTACCTTATACATATCATGTTTGTTCCACATTGATGGAAACTCTGTGCTCTAGCTGCACATACTAGATTTCAGGTCGTTGGTTAATAACAATTCATTACTTTAAAACAAACAATTGAGGCAGTCATTAGAAGGGTGGTTACTAAACGGGGAGCCTGAAATAACCCTTTCAGTCTTCGCTGAGCTCAGGATCAGGGGACTCCACAATGATAGACTTTGGAGGCATGCACCAACCTCCTTGGCAGAGAGATTTTTATACCTCCACATTCCAGGAACAATGATGGGGGAGGGCAAGAGAGAGGAGGGGAAAGAAGGGGGGACAAAGAGAGAGGAGGGGGGAAACCCAGAAACGTGAGAGGAAGAGAATGGGGAAGGGGAGAAGGAGGGGAAAAGAGGAGGGGAAGAAGGAGGAAGGAGGTAAGAGGAGGGGAAAGGTTAGGAGGGGGAAGGAAGAGGCAGTAGAGGGAGAGGAATGGAGGAAGAGAAGGAAGAAAGAAAAGAAAAAGAAATGTGCTCTATCATATACCTTATGAGTTGGAATTTTAGGGGAAGAAAAACAGTAACAAAGATTTTTTTGTTTGTTTGTTGTTTCTTAATGCAGGGAGGATTTTTGTTGCCACCGCTGCAGCTGGCTATACTCCATGGTGACTGAGCATCTGTGGGGGAAAATACTGAATAGAATGGCTTAAGCAACCTAGGGAAAGAAGAAACATGTAGAGGAAAAAGAAGCCTGGGGAGAGAGGATGATGAGACTTTTACTTTATTATTACTGCTATAACACAAGGGAATCCCACGTTGAACAGATTCCAAAGTACTGCTGACCTGATTTTAGTGACATTTCTAATCCTGCCTAGAAGCACTCAGTAATTGACAGCAGGTAGATTTTATTTGAGAGAGAGGAGGGAAGGGAAAGACATCAATCATCAAACGCTGTTTACCATTTGGCTCCCACATTGCATTGAACCCAAAGTAGGAAACAAAACAATGTGACAGAACAAACAGAAACAAAGGTGGGAAGGTTCCAGGGGTTTCTCACGGGGCTGCAGTGCAGGTCTGACAGAGGCAGGGGCACAGGAGCAGTTACTGAGCACTGCAGAAAAAGTGCACTCAGAGCCTGCAGTTAATTGCCCTTCAGAGTGTTTTACCAGGTCTCATATTGTTCAGTATTTTTCTTTGTAAAATGGTATATAATATTTTATTTTTTCTCAAAATAACATTTTGGCAGGGAGTCACAAAAATAAGGTGGATAAACAAAGATTAGTGGCTGAGATCTGAGGACCAGCAGCATCAGCGTCACCTGGGAGCTGGTCAGAAATGCAGAACTGGGGACCCGCCCCAGGGCAACTGAATGGGAAACTGGACGTGAATCAGGTCTCCAGGGGATTCACAAGCAGACGAAAGTTTCAGTAGCTATGGTTAAGAGAAAAAATGGAATGCTAACGTCCCACATAGTTATTTATCTGGGGCCTTTGTTCTGTCTGAGATCCACTGTACCCACCTGGGTATGCCTTTGTAACAGACCTGTGCAGCCTCCATCCCCTTCCCCATCTCACAGCCCAGGCAGACATTGCTAACTGATGAATCAATAGTGGATACCTAGAGCACTGTGTGTCCTTAACTTGTGAAGTTAAATCTAACTCAGCAGCAAGAGGAAAAAAAAAGTGATCAGAGTTGGTATGCCGGCTTAGGTTCTGTGTGTGTATACATGCATGTGTGCGCTTTTATCAGTGGTTCTCAAGCTTTAACATGCATCAGAATCATCTGGAGGACTTGCTAAAACACAGACTGCTCAACCCCAGTCGCAGAGTTTTTGAATCAGTGGGTCTAGGGTGGGGCCTGAGAATTTGCATTTCTAACTCATTCTAAATGCTGATGGTGCTGGTCCAGGGATCACACTTTGAGAACCACTGGTCTCTACTCTTCCCCTACCCACCTCCCTCATATAAAGGCATTGTTCTTTATCCCTCCCTTTAGAACCTTCCTCTGCAAGGTGAGGTGTAGTAGCTTGATGTGGTAGCAGATATTAGCTGCTTGCCCTGTTACACTTAAAAGAAGTTTTACGAATATTTTAAAGGGAACTCCTAAGAATACTGTCTTAACCAAAAGATCTAAAGATGGATTTTAGAAGAGTCATGTGTAGGGGGTGGGAGATGGGTGTTTGGGGGCTGGCAGAGCCATGTTGTGTCCCCCAAGTACCATCACCTAGACAGTTGCCCTCTAGGCCCCACAAATAGGACCATGGACAGCTCTTGTGAATCATCAGCAAGGCATGGGTCACTCTGCCAGGGAGACCCTTTTCTTTATCATAAAAGAGAAGGGAAAAAACCTACAAAAAAAAGGGGAAAGGCTGTCTTGCAACATCTTTGGGAGACAAGTAATTTCTTTACCTTATTTTAAAACGTGAAGCCTTCTTTATTTCAGGGAATGTAATGAGCACTAGAGACAGTAAGTCAAAGACATGGTTCCCAGATCCAAACATGAAATCACAGGGTATTATGAATAATATAGTGCAGGTGAGAACCAGGTGCTATGAGAAGAGAAGAAGGGAGGCTTATTCATCCCAGAAGTTAGCAGGGCTTCCTGGAATAGGGGGGTGGCTAAGCTGATTTAAATAATGATCAGGAGTTACCTTAGGCAGGAGAGTATCATAATAGATGCATTTACTAGACCTATTACAGTTGGCAACTTTGTGGAGAAAGGATTGGAAGAGTCAAGACTTGGGACAGGGGACTGGTTAGAAGATGGTTATAGTAGTCTATGGAGACCCAAACTAGAAAATTGCAGTGGGGAAGAGAAAAAATGGACAGTCAGGAACCATTAAAGAAATAGAATTATCAGGTCCTGGATTAGCTGTGGATTAGCTTTATCATGCTTGTCCAGAATAACTACACAGATGTGTGGCCACAGCCCATTTAGGACTGCTTTCGAAAGAGGACCCCATCCTACTTTAACCCTCTACTATCACCACCATACTCTTTTCTTTCTTTTCCACTGATTCCTCCAGAACTGACCAGCGTCACTTCAATACTCTTGTTTTCAGCCATCCCAATCAAACAGGACTCCTTATGGACTATGTCACGTTTGTGTACCACCCCACAGTGTCTTCCCTGGCCCTACCTCCCTCCTCCAGGTACCAAACTCTGCTAACAGCCCCACTACAGATATGACTGGTACCCAGCCTCCTGGGGGACCTTTTTTTTTTTTTACAACAACTCTTCTAGTAAAATGCCACTTGCATTTATATACTTGTTTCTTTGCAGACCTGTGCTTAGATAAGGCCTGCCTCCGAGCTATCCCTGCCTTTCTATTCATGTTCCTATCTCAATAATGTCACAGTTTTCTTTCTGAATCAAGATTTGGGGGGGGGGGCGGGAGTGCCGTGCGGCTTGCGGGATCTCAGTTCCCCAACCAGGGATTGAACCTGGGCCACAGCAATGAAACAGCCTAATCCTAACCACTAGACCACCAGGGAACTCCTGAATCAAGATTTTTGGCTACCTCTTCCAGGTAAATTCCCAGCCCCATCTGCCTCAGCAACTTCAACCCCTGGTTATTACCTGCCGTCGAGGTATTTCCATTTAGTCCAAGGGATGTCTCAATACCCACTATTTGGCCATTGCAGCAGATGCCTCTGGTACCCTACATATATCCCCTGGGCCTTCCTTTGACTTTAGCCAAAACTATGGTGTTCAGTTCTGTGCAAAAACCCATTTCTGCCTTCATCCCACCGGAAGCCACACCTCTTTCAGCTTTTTGCTCTAGGATCTTCTCCAATATACTAGTAGTTTGCTCTGCCTGCATGTAAGCATGACCCAAAAGTGTGGGAAAGCAATGACCCCAGGGGCAATTCTCAAACAATAGGGGAAGGGAGTTATGAGTAAATAGATAAAAGCTCTGGGTTTCTATCAGTTTCCTTACACTTATTAGAAGGCCCTGGTGGAATAAAGACCCTGTTCCTCATAGCAATGACCTCAATTACAAACCCTTATATTGGGTTTTCTACCTTCCCTGTCTCTCTTTCCCACTTCTCCACTCTTGCTTCCTGCAATTTTCTCCCAAATAAACCACCTGCACTCAAGTCCTTATCTCAGTTTGGGTTCCCTCAAGGCAGAGTCTAAGATAGTCACATAGTATGTTTTACACTCTCTTCTAAAATTACTCTCTTTCCAAAAAATGCCAAACAATATATACCATTCAAGAGGAAGAAAGGAAGGGTATAGAGATCTATGGGGTAGAGGTAAGAAAGGCAGTATTAAAATAGAGAACTGATGATATTAGGCACAACAAGGAATTTTATATGCAGACAGAAGTCCGAGGCCCAGGTTGTCAGTGTCCTTTGAGTTAAAGAACCAATCTGCAGGCAGACCACAATGCAGACTTAAGGCTCTTGGGCAAAGGGTACTGGGGGGTTGGTGTGCCAACAAGGTACTTAGTATCACAGTCTTTAAATTATAATATGATGGTACCTCTGGCGTAGTACAACATAGAGACTCTGACATGAGATCAATTAGTCTAGTGGTAAAAAATAACTGTTGACTTTTTGGGGGGCAGGAGGACAGAAGGTGAAGAAGAGGAGAGTGTTTGGGAAGGGATGAAGCAAATGTTAAAAAGCAGCTGAGAGAGCAATTGATCCTTAGTGCTTTCTGACAGGGACTATAAGAACCCAGACTGGTGATGGTAGAAAATAGGATATAGACCCACCCTTAGCAGATGCTGTTGGTGCCCAGCTCATATGCTCTCATATGCACTGTAGTGGGTTTAAAATAGTCTACAGATTCTTTGACACACTTCCTTTCAAAAGGTAGAGACTGATAACCCTCCCCTTGAGTATGGGCTGGAATTACTGATTTGCTTCTAATGACAATAGAATATGGCAGAAATAGATTATGGTGTGTGACTGCCAAGACTAAGTCATAAAAGGCATTGTTCCTTCCTCCATGCTCTCTCTTGGATCACTCACTCTGAAGAAGTCAGCTGCTATGTCTTGAGGATTCACAAGGAGCCCTAAGGAGGGACCCATGTGGCAAGGACATAAAGCTTCTTGCCAACAGTCATACAAGTGAGCCATCTTGGAAGCAGATCCTCCAGCCCCAGTCAAGCCTTCAGATGACTGAAGCATGGCTACCATCTTGAACACAACTTCATGAGAAACCTTAAGCCAGAATCGCCAGTTAAGCTGATTTCCTGACCCACAGAAACAGTGGCTTAGAAACAATAAACATTCATTACCTCACAAAATTTGGGGGTAGTTTGTTATGCAGCAATAAATAATTAATATATTCACTATGCTAGTGCATGCCAGCCCAACAGCTACCAAATGAAGGCACCTGTAACTCTGGCTGCTGAAGCCCACTCATTCCGCATGCAGGGGCAGGCCAGAAGTATCAGGGAGTCAATATCCCCAGAAGTAGCCCTCCTACAATGACTGACAGTTTGCTGGATAAACACTCCAGCCTCCTTGCCCCTAAACGTAGAACACCATCTTCCAGAGGTTCCCAAAAGAATTGAGCCTCAGGTGGTCACAGGTCAGTAACCTACTCATTAATGCACATTTTATTGGCTTCCACTCCATCTCCATCTTACTTCTCTATTCTCCTACCTATGACTACTGAGATCATTTCCCAAACAAAGTACTTATACTCAAATCCTTGCCTCTGGGTCTGCTTCTGGGGTAACAACTTAAGGCACCGCCAGATAATTTAGTCTCATCCTTTCTGTTAAAATAGGCTAAAAATTATGGGAGAAAAAAAAATGTATAGAAGGAATTAAGGGAAATTTTCTCTTTTTTTTGAGACAAAAATGACTGTCCTTGATCACCTAATATCTTCTAGAGCAACTGTACCACTCACCACCATAAATTCTACAGATCATTGCTAAAGATTAGAATGGAAGAAGAAAAGAAAAGGGTTGATGACACAGAAGATATGCCTGCTTCATCTTCAACCTGGTATAGCAGAAATCTCTAGAGTGGGGTGCTGACCTTGAAGGAAGTGGTTTTGGGTATACCATACTCTTGATAAACTGCTCTACCTTTCCGCACTTTATCTGATTTGGGTGGGGGTAGCCCGTAACAAGATTTCCTGTATTGGAATTAAGGAAATACAATTCATGAGCAGTTCCATGATTCACTTATAAACATCTCCCAGCTTCACCAACAGAGATATATGAGCCTTGATTTTTTTTGTCTTGGGGAAAATGATAGCCTGAGGGAATAAAGCTGGAACAAAGAAGCAGAGAAGGAAGATGAAGAGTGAGGGTCCTGTAGCATTTCAACTTCTGGTTCCAATTATTTCTGAATCCATTATTATCTCTGGCCTTCTTACAGATTGCTTACATAAGTCAATAAATTCCTCTTTGCCTTACCTAATTTTTGGTTGCAAGTGAGAGAAACCCAACATGCGAATACTGATTAAAATATCTTATTTTAATAATCCTGAAATAATCAGGCATTTCTCTTCTTGAACCTCCAGCTCCCAAACTGGTCTTAATCAGGCTAATTGAGCTTAATTTAAAGGCCAGCTCTTAAAAAAGAGAAAGAGGATGCACTAAAAAATTATGTCAGATGCTTTACAAAGAGAGTCTTAAAAGCTGTAATTTAACCTTCACAATTATCTTTCAACACAGATAGTCCCATTTCATATATCAGGAAACCAAGGCTCAGAGAATTAGGAAATCACTTGCCAAAGGTTACCCAACTAGTAGTGGTAAAGCCACAGATGATCCCAAAGCACAAGGCTTAGCCCAAGTGCCATCCATCTCAATCCCTGGCCTTTTATGACTCTATGAGGTCACATTTAACACCCTGTCATTATTTTTGCATTTATGTATTCCCCAAGGGTGACCCTAAAATGGATCCTTCTTGCACTCACAAAAAGATGACAATACATGTGGTAAGCGTGGAAGTGTATCACACAGATCTCCCTTCAAGAAAGTGCTTATCATTCAGCTGTGAGAACTGCAGTTAACTGACAACTTCCCTCTTTTGAGTCAAGGTTTCCTGGGAAGCCCCAGCTGCTGACTGACCATGGCAAGAGTCATTTCTGTCCAGTGTGGGCCTCCTGTAATGAGCTACCTTTGCTCTAGCGTTCTCCACTGGTTCGGCCAAGGCTTTGTGATATATGCATCACAGTCTGAAGCTCTTCTGTCCAGCCTTGCTTCTCAGTCCCTTCCCTTGGGAGTCAGCATCACGGCCTGAAGGCTTTGCCTGCCCCATCCTGCTTCCTCTGTCTTACCTTCCATGGGCATTTATCCCCCAACAAGCCACTTTGCACTTTTAACACCAACTCAGCGTCTGCTTCCTGAAGACCCAAACTGACACACTAAATAGTGAACAAATAAGCAAGAGAAGTAGAATGCAAGAGAAAATCGTTCTTTCGCAAGACATGTGTTCCTACACACAGAGCAGATTGTGCTGACTATGCCAAATGGCTTCCCTTAGCTGCTTCCCTGAGACCTGTCAGGCACTAGTATTTATGGACCATTTCTGTCTTAGTGATCCAGCCCCCCTTTACGGAGATGACTGCTTCACAGCCTTGCCATAGGTATTTACCATCAGGGCTATTACAGCCCACTGAGTCATCCAGGAGAGAAATCCAAGTGGATAGTTAACATCCTGAGGAAGGTAATTGTGGAACACTTAAGCACAGGGCCATAACTTCTGGTTCAGTGTTGGTAAGGACAACCTGTAGGGCATATCATACTTAATGAGTCAGTAGCTACCTAAGATGATTAGAAAACCCCAAAGCATATTATTTTTATCACCATGTGCAGGAGCTGCATATTATGTCCTTTTGACCTATTTTGTGCTCTCATTCCCAGCTAAATAATAACCATTCAGGATTGGAGGAAACAAATGACTCTTCTCATTATTAAGGAACATTACATGTCCAAACCATGTTTTTCTGAACAGGAAACTTGCAGGGCCGGAGCTTATCTCCTTTATCCTCGTGAGTTAATTTACTGTTTTAACTGTAAAAAGGATTCTCCTTCTCACTTTGCTGGACACCCACACATTACAGTCCACAGACAGAGCATACATTGATAATTAAAGGGACAGAGGTTGGGTATGACCTTGGAAAGAAAAGCTGGAGCAGTGCCCTTCAAATAAAAGCGGAAACACATTCTGAGACAGGACAACTAGCTAACCAAAAGTTTTAGTCTCCCTAAACTGCTCTACTAGTTTAAATGTAACTGTCAGTTACCCCTGAAGAATGTCATTTCATCCCTTCTCATTCATTTCTCACAGTTTCCTCTCCTCATTCTCATGCTACAGTACGTATGCCCAACTCACTGTGTACCCAAAATACATGGCGTTTTACCATAGCAGAATGCTATTAGTTCAGGTCCTCTGGTAAGCAGACACTGAGAATGAGTTAAGAGTATAACACGTGTGCTGGGGAGTAATACCTATGAAAGATAAATGGGGAGAAGGCACGTTTAGGCACAGAAAGACTTGAGACCAGGATGCCAGTCAGACTCCTGTGGAAGAAAAGAAGGAAGGAAGCAGAGTCCAGCAGGCAGAGCCTCCGAATGCAATGCAGCTGGGACAAATCTGGTCAACACAATGGAGAGCAATGAAGCAAAGATTGTCCATTAGCAGAGACCCACATTGTGCACCAACAGCCAGGTCCTAATATATCCCTGTCATGTCATGCTCAGTCATCATCTGGGGGCTCCCTGAGAAGACCATGGCCTTGGCTCAAGTGCTGCAATGGACCTCAAAGGTGCTGAAGCTGGAGGCTATCAGCTAGCCACATTCCTCGCCTCACAGCTGATCAGCAAGTTTTTTTTATTGATGGGAGATCCAAGTATCACACCTCCATGGTTGCCATGATAACCTAATCTATCGGGACTGCTATACAAGCAGCAAAGGTTCATTTCTCGATCATGTTACACATTCTTCATGCATTGGCTGTGGATCTTCTATTTTGCCCTCAAGTTCAGGACCCAAACTAAGAGAGCAGACACCATTTGCAGCATTGCCAATAGCTATGGTAGAAGGATAGCTCTAGTGGGTTTCACACTAATAGGAGCTGACAATTCATTAGCCAAAATGGGTCACATGGTCCCACCTAACAACAAAGGGGTAGGAAGTTCAATCCTACCATGTGTCTGGAAAGTGAAGAGCCTGAAAGGAGCAACACCAATGACCACAACAGTAAACAAATTGGTAAACTCCCCAAAGTCTCCTTTACATTCTACATAAACAGAAAAGGCACAATTTGGGGGGTACTCAATAAGGCCAAATGATGTTTCTTTGTTTCTTTCCCAATAACTCAGAAGTAATCATTTCTCTAGGAATCCTTTCTATGTATAGCAATGGAGACATTTACTAGCCTTGGAGCAGACCCTCCTTGTTTTGTAGGGAATTAATTAAATGTTCCCTTTTGGCTGCACAGAAGCAAGGCAAATAGGAACTCACTGTTACGGGAAGAAGATTTGGACCTCTAGCTCTTTTCATCATTGGGGCAGAATCACCCAGCCACCCCCAACCCTTGCCCATTTCCACTAACTGTAAAACTCCGTTTTCTGAGAAAGCCATGGGAAATTCTGCTGGGGACCTTCTGTAACAGAAGAGGTTGAGACCACAAAGTACTTCCTGAGACTCAAAGTTATTGAAATCCATTTTGGTGGTTAGAGGTGTTTCTGGCTATGACGTAGTGATAGAAAAGATAGCCACACCTTGATGATAAAACCTTCCTGCAAGTAGAAAGAGACTGGACCGTGATGGTGGCTTCTAAACCAGGATTTCCATAGCTGAAGGTGGATATGGTTATGGGTTTGTGAAAAGGCCAACTGAAGATTCTGCCCCAAAGCTCCTTCTGGTTGTGGAATTTGTCCCAGGGATGTGCCTATGAGTAGAGACGCTAATTAACAAACCACTGTAGATAAAGAATTGTAACTCGGAGACCCAGGCGAGTCTGGGATGGTCTACAATTGTGGGTAACACAGGAGGTACTACCACCAGAACAAGAACAGTGCCTCAATCACCAAAGGTCACTTGATAGAGACAGAATTGAGTCACATGGCAATACAAGTGGCAGCCCTTGGAGTTCCAAGCAGGTTCTTTGTTCTTCTCCTCCTCAAGTATCACAATCAGGATGGACTCTCAGAACTAACTCAACCACTGTTCTTGGGCTTATTACAAAAACAGGAACCCAGACAGGAAGGCTGAACTCCTTGCTAATATAAACACAGGAAGACAAGTGAAGCTCAGGGCATTGTACTTTGGGACACTGTTTGTCCCTGCATCTAATGTGATTCAGAAAATGTTAATATACAAAGCTATGTTGTCACACCCCAACGAGAACCCCTAAGGGCAAATTTCTCTAATTTGTTTTTAAATGATCTGTCCTGATTCCTGAGGTTCCTATTTGAATATAGAATTGTATAAGTCACAATCATCAGTAACATTTCTCTGACTCTTTTCCCCACGCCTTCTAAAGCAGGATCTTCAGGCCTGGGTGGAGGTAGAGGAGAGGAGGGAGGCACTATTTCTGGGAATCTCCAGGGACACTTCGCCTGAGCTCACAGGAACATTTCTCTTTGCCACTCCATGGCATCAGCCATTTCTCTCTCCTCTTCCTGTGCTTCTCTGAAGCTGAGATGTCAGCCCGCTCATGCCCTCAAGAGGCAATGCCCTTCAGTTTATAACAACCTGCCATCATAGGTGAGGGCCCTGGTATTGCCACCCCTTAAGAGAACTTATGGGGTAACTCACTGTGTTATACAAAGCCTCTGTCCCATTGCAGCTGGGCTATATCTTCTCAGAAGTGGGGAAAATTCCTCTCTGCTCATCTTTGTGTTTTAAATGTTACTCTGGAGGGAATTCCCTGGTGTTCCAGTGGTTAGGACTCTGTGCTTTTTCACTGCCGAGGGTGCAGGTTCAATCCCTGGTCAGGGAACTAAGGTCCCGCAAGCTGCACAGTGCGGCCAAAAATGTAAAAAATTTTTTTAAAATAAAGGAAACGTTACTCTGGAAATAAGACTGCATTGTTTCAAGTCCTAAGTCCCAGACATTTCAGTGTGACCATTCTGCTCATTTTCACCTGCAGCCTTCTCACCCCGGGACTCAGACATTAGTCAATGGGGGCTGGACTGAAGGATCGGCTGAGTTGGGAGACCATGTTGATACTCAAAATCATCTCAGCTATTCAAGACAGGGGTGTTGTTCTTTGGAATGATAGTTGAGACAGTCTGGTTTGTTCTGAGGAGTAATTTCTCAGTAGACTTCTAGGTCCCTCATTGAGGAAGAAACATGGCGACCCCTAAGCTCCACGGAGCAGAGGCACGAAGCTCATGGAGAGATCATCACTACACATACCGAGATCATATTGTCTCATGTTCAGTAAAAAGTGGTGGCTGGACAATGGGGAGTGAAAAGTGAAGGGCAAGTGTCCCAGCACTTAAGAGCCGGGGTCAGATGTCTCTAGCTCTCCTTATAATTTAGATGCCATCCCTTCATATCTGTTATCTGCATTGCATTAACCTGTTATGACTAGAAAAGATAGGAAACAGAAAGATAGGACAATGTCCTCTTTCCAGGTGAGGGGTTTATTGTGAGCACAGGTACTTAGATGGAATGTGAGAAATATGCTGAAGGGACAGTAGGTTGATCAGCTTAAATGACACAGAATGACCATTAAGGAAAGTGTGGAAGAATTTGCCTAGGAAATGTAGCTCGTGGCCAAATGGTGGATGGTCTTGACTATCAGGCCATCAATTTGGTGTCTTTATCATTTACAGGATTCCTGACCAAACAATCTTATTTGTAGTCAGGGTCTTAGAAGCATATCTAGTACCTAGTACGTATTAAATGTATATTTTGATATTTGTGTATACTATTTTTCAATTTAATTGTGATGGAAAGATGATCCAGACATATGCTCTGATCTCAAACAGCTTTGTCTCTCATGCCTTGTTACAGAAGGCCAAATTATAAAACAATGTGATAAGTGCTGTCAGAGAAGTAGGCGTGACATTTTCTGGGCACAGAGCAGAATCTTCTTATCCTGGCTCTGCCTGGTGGAATCCAGTAAGGCAACATGGATGAAGTGATATCTAAGCAAAATATGAAGAGTAAGTAGCCTTTTACCAGCCGCAACAAAAGAATATTCTCAGAAGAAATAGCATGTGCAAAAGCAGACCAGGCATGAGAGAAAAAGCAGGACTGCTTGATTGGAAGGGAACTAGTCCCACCTCAATGCCTGTTTTGTATTGTTTCATTTTGATTTGTTTTATTTCCCTTTAGGCTGTTCTTTGGAGGGACCCGAGCTAAAGTTTGTGAATAGGTAGTGAGAAAGTAGAAAATCACGCTGCTAGTGGCTGGACCATGATGCCCCTAACTGAACATAAGCAATGCTCACAGGATATAAACAATGTCCAGACAAGTACTCTGTGACTATGTTTGGAACATGGCAGGGACAAGGCCACTAGACAACCACACATTCACACACATATGCACCCCATGACTAAACATCCCCTTTCTGACTAACATGGATTACTGAGGCTTCTTCTCAGTGACAACTCTAGCCCCACTTTAATGCTCCCACCACCTAAATAAAAATTATTTTTAAAAAACCAATAACTGAATTGCCTCTGCTTTCTGAAAACATCTAAATCAGAACTGGTCCCCATTCCCTTAAATCCTCCTTAGGACCATCCAGCACAACTCCACGTCCTGTAAGAAGCTCCTCTCTACTCCCTCTTACTGAGCTGTCCCTGGAGTGTGCTCTCCCGTGCTGCAGCAAGCTAAACAGACCTGTCTTTTTCATTGTTATTATTACAGGTGTATTCTTGGCAGTATTTGGTCGTGGGTTCTAACAGCCATTTATTTAGAAATGCTACCAGGGAGCAGGAGTGAGGGACCAGAGGTGGGGTGATGGAAGGAGGGAAATTCAATATAAGGATATATTATCAAGTTGGTCACTACTATGGGTGATTGTTGACTGATCTTCCGGACCTTCTGAGGAACCTTATGAAACGTGTCTAAGAATTACCTGTCT
This sequence comes from Balaenoptera acutorostrata, assembly GCF_949987535.1. Lineage (NCBI taxonomy): Eukaryota > Metazoa > Chordata > Mammalia > Artiodactyla > Balaenopteridae > Balaenoptera > Balaenoptera acutorostrata. The sequence continues at coordinate 38,623,097 of NC_080085.1, forward strand.
AGGGAAGAAAAGAGGGAAGTATTTGCCCATTAGTTCCTGTCCTCTTTGATCAAGGGACGTTCTACTTGTATTGATTCCCTTGTACAATATGAATCAGAGTCAGAAAAGCCCCAGGGCAGAAAGCAAGGGGGACTCAGTGTGGGCTCAGGGCCAGGTGCTGTCTGGTGGCCCCTGTGCACAGTGGCTGAAGCCTGGTCAGGACTGGTCACTACAGCAGTAGCTGGAACAAGAGATGGAGCCAAGAACCTGTGCAGCAATGCCCAAGAGGTCTCCTTCATGCCAAATTTCAGTTCTGCTGTGAGAAACAGTATTACCAAGTTGTCAAAGATAGAGCTGAAGGGGAACAGAATATGCCACCCCAAAATATGCCGCTATGGCATAAAGATTAATTTGAGCTGATTGCTTTGAGAAACAGCAGGCAAAGGAGAAGCTCTGAAAACTGAGTAGAAATTACTCTTTTGTAAGAGACATTTACATTTTTAAGGGAAATGTCCATTTGTACAGGTGTCTCCTTCTCTGTACCAGGAAGAAATGGATGACTCTAAATTACAAGAGAATCTTATCAATGGAGGAGGTCAACCTTACCCTTGTTTACTGTGCTTTGCCTGGTCACCTCCCATAACTGGCCTCCGCTTCAAACCTTTCTTTTCTTTTATCTTTAGTCTAGATGGTATTTAAGCCTGAATTCTAAGCCACCTCACAGAGTTACTCATTTTTCTCTGGGTTTCTTCCTTGTATACATGTCTGTTTTGTTCTTCTCTTGCTAACCCGTCTTTTATTACAGGGGTACCAGCCAAGAACTTAGAAAGGTAGAGAAAAATTATTTTTCCTCCTTCACATAGCACCACAAAGTTTCTAAAGGAAGCCCAATCACGAATGAAAATTAACAAAGAAGATTATAACCTGAGCACGCAGCTCCAGTGAGAGAGTGGAAATGAAGACTTGGAGTCTTTTGGGAGTTGGTGGGGGACAGAGTTGCTGGAAACTACACTGACACATGCAGAATTGGCAAACAAGTGTTTTCTTCCTGAATGCGATGAAATTCAGAGAAAGTCTGCAAAGAGACAGAGTGAAAGAAAATTTGGGTTATTATTTTAGAAATGGATTTTGAAAGGGGGAAGATTAAAAAAAAGAAAAAAAGCTTGTCACTAGAAGAAACCGCTGACCTCAGAAATAAGCAGATGTATCTCCACCACCAGGAGACAGTTTTAGAAAGGATTCTCCCTTGTTAGCTCAAGTTTATTCTTATCCCTAAGCACAAACTGCCTAAGGGACTGGGACATGGGTTGATTGCAGAATTGCATATGTTGAGAGCCAGAGTGACATAATAGTGGGAAATACAAACTTTGGAACCAGCCTGCCTGTGTTGAAAGACATGGATGTGATATTTAACTAGCTGTGTGCTAGTGAGCAATTTACTCAACCCCTCTAGATCTCAGTTCTCCCTATTTGATAGATGGGGTAAGGGTGCCTACCTCACATAGCTGCAGAAAGAATTACATGGCAACGGGGGAGAGGAGCGTGGGGGGAGGAAGGATTGGGAGTTTGGGATTAGCAGATGCAAGCTATTATATACAGGATGGATAAACAACAAGGTCCTACTGTGTAGCACAGGGAACTATATTCAATATCCTGTGATAAACCATAATGGAAAAGAATATAAACAAAGAATGTCTACATGTGTATAAGTGAGTCACTTTGCTGTACAGCAGAAATTAACACAACATTGTAAATCAACTATACTTCAATAAAATTTTTAAAAAAGAATTATATGGCAACATATGAAAAATTCTTAGCACAGTTCCTGGCACATAATCACTCAAAAGATGTTTGCTTTCAACATTTTCTTATCATCTAATTTTAAGATAGGCACAGTAGAAATCAGAAATCTAATATTTACTTAAATATTTAGACTCAGAGGGACTTCCCTGGTGGTGCAGTGATTAAGAATCCGCCTGCGGGGGCTTCCCTGGTGGCGCAGTGGTTAAGAATCTGCCTGCCAATGCAGGGGACATGGGTTAGAGCCCTGGTCCGGGAAGATCCCACATGTCGTGGGGCAACTAAGCCCATGCGCCACAACTACTGAGCCTGCACTCTAGAACCCACAAGCCACAATTACTGAAGCCCGCATGCTGCAACTACTGAAGCCCGTGTGCCTAGAGCCGGTGCTCCGCAACAAAGAGAAGCCACCGCAATGAGAAGCCCTCACACCACAATGAAGAGGAGCCCACGCTCGCCGCAACTAGAGAAAGCCCGCGCGCAGCAACAAAGACCCAACGCAGCCAAAAATAAATAAATTAATTAATTAATTTTAAAGAAAAGAAAAAAGAACCCGCCTGCCAATGCAGGGGACACGGGTTCAATCCCTGGTCAGGGAACTAAGATCCCACATACCGCAAAGCAACTAAGCCCGTGCGCCGCAACTACAGAGCCTGCGCTCTAGAGCCTGCAAGCCACAACTACTGAAGCCTGTGTGCTTAGAGCCCGTGCTCCGCAACAAGAGAAGCCACCGCAATGAGAAACCCGTGCACTGCAACAAAGAGTAGCCCCCGCTCGCCGTGACTAGAGCAAGCCTGCGCGCAGCAACGAAGACCCAACACAGCCAAAAATAAAATAAAAATAAATAAAAATATTAAAAAGAATATTTAGACTCAGTGCTTAACTTGCTTTGAAATTTTGTTTTAAAGAATAATAGCATTTGCTTGAGTATATTTTAACTTTTGCAAGTTATTTACATAAGTTCCAGAAACCCAGAGTTGTACCATATTACCTAAAGTGATTAAGATCCACCATCTTAAATCTTATAGAAAACAACTTCCCGACAAATCAGGACTTTAAGACTGTGGTACAGTGCTGGCACCTGGTGGCAGCAGGCCCTGAAACATGAAGTGTTCTTATTTAATGCTTCAGGAAGCAAACTGCCAACGCCCATCACAAGATCTTAGCAGTCAGCTACGTTTTACAACCCTTTCGAGTTCTAAAATGTAAACCAGTCCTAGGATTTTTATAGAAGAGAAACTCCAAAAGACTAATAAACATATGAAAAAAAAATGCTTATCGTCCCTAGAGATCAAGGAAATGAAAACAATGAAATACCATTTTATACCCAACAGACTGTCAAATATTAAAAAGTCTGATACCGGTTGGTGGCCAGAACATGGAAAAATGGGAACTCTCAAAGACTGCTGTCCAAATTGGAAGTGCTATTTTGCTATACCAATAGCAATTTGGCAATATCTAGTAAAAGTGAGGATGTGCATGGACAGCAGTTGGGCAATTCTAATTTGGGTATATATTCTAAACCTGAGGAAATGTCTCTGCTCAAGGAAATGTGTTACAAGGATGTTCATGGCAGCAGTATTTGTAAGAGCAAAAAAAAAAAAAAATTGGAAACATCCTAAACATTCAGCAATAAGAAGACGGCTAGTTTGTCATACAGTTAAATAGCATAAAGCAGTAAAGCTGAATGAACAAGGGCTACATGTATCAACATGGCCGAATCTTAAAAACAATGGTGTGAAAGAAGCAAACTTCAGAATGATACATACAGTATACTATTTACGTACAAATGAAAGCACAGTACTATATATTGTTTTTGGAAAACTAAACATGTAATGTACAAATATACAATGGAACAAGTTCAACACAGTGGTTGCCTTTAGGGAAGGAGGAAAGGGAATGGGATTGCGGAGGGGGATACACGGAATTTATATCTGCAAGGTTTCACTTAATTTTGCCTATTTTCTCTGGCATTTTTATATAAATTGGTGCTTATTATATTCTTCTCTTTTTCTGCACATTTATATGCATACTATGGAATATTATTCAACCACAAAAAAGGAGTGGAGTTCTAACACGTGCTACAACAGGGATGAACCTTGAGGACATTATGCTAAGTGAGAAAAGGCCAGCCACAAAAGGACAAATAGTGTATGATTCCACTTATGTGAGGCACCTAGAGTAGTCAAATTCATAGAGATAGACAGTAGAACGGTGGTTGCCAGGAACTGGAGGGAAGAGGGAATAAGGAGTTGATGTTTAATGGGTACAGAGGTTCTGTTTGGGAGGATGCTAAAGTTCTAGAGATGGATGGTGGTGATGGTTGGAAAACAATGTGAGTGTACTTAATGTCACCGAATTGTACACTTAAAAAAATTGGTTAAGATGGTAAAATCTTACGTAGATTTTACCACAATAAAAATTTTTTTTGCCCTTTGGGCAACCACTCGAGTGTGGCAGGGAAGTATGCTATATTGTTGCTTGCAGTTGTAGTACAGAAGTCAGTGGAAAGGCGAGGAGATAGCTTTAGCTAGCATTTCAGCCTTTCATAAAAGCTATAGTAATAGGATAACATCAAGATTTAGTGTTCGGTAATTAAAGACAAGAACAATTTTATTTTACTGCTTCTTGAAATACTAGCTTTTCCTGCCCTCTCACCAACAAGGGACTAAGGCCAGCAGTGCCTGCTTATTTTTGAACAAGTTCTACTCTTCCACTCCCCCTCAACCCCACCCTCAGCAGCAGAGGTATGACTACAATTTCCTGATGACTCTTGGTTGTGGTGACAGGGTACCAGGAGATGGCAGCAAAAGACCATCTAGTAGGAAAGTCCTGCCAGATGCCCAAGAGAACAGAGAGAAGTCACAAGTTGGCTTTGATTGCTAGGTCCCCACCTCAATTCAGGACTGAGCTTAGTGTTATGTCATTGTGTAATAACACCATGCCTGTGGCCAAGAGAGATACCCCAAGCACAAGGTCATCAAGAGCCAATCACCCAAGAAAGAGCACTTCCAAAATGAGGGGAAGGAAAGAGACAGATAAGATGAAACTGGTCAGTTAAACTCATTGAAAACGTCTAGGTTCTACGCTTGGTGGATCCAAAGCTGGGTAAAGCAATCTCTTCCCTTGAGACAATGTCTAGTAGAAGCTGTAAACCAGATGTAGTTACATGAGTAGAAACAAAAGGCGGGTCTAAGGTGTTTGGAATGACACCTGTGCTGGGTATTTTCCTTTGCCTTCCAGATCCGCTTTCTACCCTTTTCCTTACTGCTCTCTGCCCCCAAAGCTGCTCTGTGTAGATTGGAAGCTAGAGGACACAGGAGCCAGTGAATGCAGTGGGGAGATCAGAAGGGAAAAGGTGAGTGCCATCAGGCTTTTATTCCCATGACTCTCTCCCTGCAAGGCTGCTATGGCTCACCCTGTTGCAGAAGTTTCCTCTCGCGGGGGCCTGCCCTACAGGATTCCCTCTCATTCTAGTTTCCAGTAATGGCCCCTTCCCCTCCTCTCTCCTGATCTAGGGTTAGTAACAGCAGCTGCTAGTCTTGCTTCCTGCACTATCTCTTGGAGTCCTCTTCACTCCACCTATATTTTAATGAAACCCTTTGTAAATAAATCCTCCTTCAATGATCCTAATTGGTGTGCCATCTGTTTCCTGTTGGGACCCTGCCTGATACAACACCCGAATGAATCATATTCATCCTCTAAGGCTGAACTCAGGTAAAGAAAGTTGAGGAATAATAGGAGTGGTTTACATGGAGGCTATTCACATGTTTTCATGGAGGACCATGAGTAATTCAGTACCACCAGAAAATAAGTTATAAAGCAAGACAGGTCAATTCAGTTGAAGCTGAAAAGCAGTTAATATGACACACAAGGCTCTCTTGATCTGGTACCCAGTACCTTGAGACTGGTGCCCAATGTCAGAGAGTGTGTCTGAGAGAGAAAGGCAGTTCTTGAAGGGTGTTGATTCGTTTAGTGTTTTAGAATTTTGAATATAGTTTCCACCCAACATAGGAAATTGGGAGAATGGTTAGGGCAGAAACTTGGCAATATGGAAACCAGCTGAGGAGAATTTACCACAATCCAGGCAAGAGATGAAAATGTGAACCAGGTTAACAGTATTTGGGATGTGTTTGATACATATTTTAAAAGTAAAAAAAATCAATAGAACTGGATACTCAAATAGAGGTGTCAAAGAACAAATGAAAACCATCAGAGGTTTAAAAAGTACAAAGTTGAGCCTATTAATTTCCCATGCAATGGAACACACACCGGTGAAGAAATGCACTGATTTATTTACTGAGGAAAAAAAATAGGTATTATTAAGTGCCAGAAAGGGAGCTTCATAGTGGTTACGCTAATGGAAGATTGAAAACTAACACTCTGGATAAAACAGAATGAATCCACAGGTCTGACGAGGTTAGTTTACTCAAGTCCTAGCACCTGCTGGTCAGGAAAGCATCATCAATTAGTTCCAACAAGTGTCTGGCTTACCACAGTCACTCAAAAAGCATGATCTTTTGTCAGCTTCAGCTGGTTACAGACAGTTGTGGTGACACACAGCATTCAATTCTGATATCTCCTATGCAAGCACTGCTGTAAGTGGGACATTTTCCTTTGTTGGGGGGACGAGCATAAGAGGTGATAAAAGAGTTGAACATCCCCTCAGGCTACTGGCTTGCATGACTAGTTGGATGCGGGAGTGGGGTAACATTAACTGTGATCGTGAATACCAGAAAAGGTTTAGGGTTGGAGAGCTGGTTAGGGGAAATCAAGTTGGATGTCTGGGCCACGTTGAATTTGAAGTATCAGTGAAATAGATGTGTCTGCAATAGAAAACTCTGGAGCAAGTCTCGAGAGAGAGTTCTGGGAGTCAACTGGGAATAGTTAAGAGGAATCACCACTCAAGAAGAGCACAGAGAGCAGTGGGCAAAGAGGTATAGTGATGGCTAATTTTATATATTAACTTGACTAGGCCACACTGCTCAGATAGTTGGTCAAACTTTATTCTACATGTTTCTGTGAAGGTGTTTTGGATGAAATTAACATTTAGATCAGTGAACTTTGAGTAAAGCAGATTGCTCTCCATAATGTGGGTGGGACTCATCTAATCAGTTGAAGACCTGAATGAAAAAGAATGACCTCCCTTGAACAAGAAGGAATTCTGCCAGCAGACAGCCTTCAGACTTGAACTGCACATTTTGGACTTACCAGCCTCCATAATCATGTGAGCCAATTCCTTAAAATATGTATGTATGTATGTAGGTATGTATCTATCTATAAATCCTATTGGCTCTGCTTCTCTGGAGAACCCTAAGACAGATATTTATCCCCCAGGCCTTTTACTGTTTACATTGAGGTAGGAAGGTAACCTTACTCAAGGTAGAACGGAAATATCTTTCCTTTCCTACAAGGAACAGAAATCTTCACAGCAAGGGATAGATATCAGTCTGTGATAACAACACCAAACAATGACTCTGCTGATAGGACCATCAGGGCTCCTCCTGATTTCCCTCATAAGAGTCCTGATACCCAAAGAAAAGACTCCCTATCTAAAGGGGTTAGTGGAAGAAAACAGGGCCAGCTTTTCCACATATGATCCCTGCAAAGGTAAGGCACAGTGAGGGCATTACGCTCTTACACAGAGGTTTTACCATCTCTGGACTCTCTCCATCTCACAAGGCTGAGAATAACAAGGAATCCTAAGCATCCTCCTGCTTGAGGACCACTGGTTTAGGGCACTTCTTCCCAAACTCTAACATGCATATGAATCACCTGGGGACCTTGTTAGAAAACAATTCTGATTCAGTAGGTCCACGGTAAGGCCAAAGAATATGCATTTCTAGCAAACTCCCAGGGGATACAAATGCTGTCAGCATGGATTCCAGTTTAGTAGCAAGGTCCTAAAGTGCCGGAGGTTACTGATGCCTGACCAACTTGTGTACAAAAGTCAGTGTAGCCTTCTGAAGAATTAGCAACAGGCTTCATGTGGTCCAACAGAAGCTTCTGAGTAATAAATGTTTTATTGGTGGGAGGTGTCTTCCGTGTACATTTTACCTCAGGGGGCCTTGCAAGTAAGAGCAGCTCGTTGAGAACTAGACTCTGATCAGGAGGGAAAAGGTGAGATGTTAAGGTATATCAGCAACTCCCCATGTATTTTGTCTTCTAAAATAATTGTTATAGCTTTAAAGCCATGTACACAGGGGCCTGACCATGATGCGCGTGGCCTCACCCACTTTGCACTACAGGATTGCTCTCAATGAGGAAGGCTGCAGATCTAAAGCAAACTTACTGTGTACATTTGCAGGTAATAGGTTCCATTTTTGGTGAGTTCCACTCCCCCTGGCTCAAACATCTAAATGTGACGATACCTCTATTACTCTCTACCAGTACCTTCTAGGTATCCCTACACCCATTATATGATTATATTTATTTTCTGGCTGATCAGTTTGCAGTAACAGCCACCATCTGGGCTGGGGCACAGCCTGTATCACTAGTCCCATTAATACCAGATACAGCTTCCATTATGTGTGAAGTTGCCCTTCCAGGCCACAGCCCTGCTTGCTGCCTTGGAACAATGAGAGCTTGGGAGACTGAGTGTCCTAAACCCACCTCAGAGAAATGTTCTTTTGGTCTGGATCTGCTTGGATGCACCATGGAATGCGCCCGCGGGAGAAGGATCCCTTCCCTGACATTTCACATTTTTATAAGGAATTTTTTATAAGGAAATTGGGAGTAACCAAAGAGTCTTGTGAATGGCAATTGAAAGTCCTTGAGCTCACATAGTCAGACAAAGACTTTTTTGGCAAGAGGAACAGCCCACTCTCAAACAACAGGCACACAGTAGAGTTTACACACCCATGCTGGAATCAGCTAGGGATTTTGCAGCATTTTCTGCTAAGCCAATTCCTTTCTAGGTGACCAAAGGTAGGAAGGTACCACGGCTGTCCAGTAGACCAATGGGATTATGTCTCCTCTGAAAATGATTTTAAGAGGTCCAGAGTTTAAGCCCAACCTCTGTGGGATAGTATAATTAGTCCATAAATAAAGAACATGAGCCTAGGAAAGGTAGCTTCTTCTTAGACCAAAACAAACAAAAAAGTAGAATGAAAAATAAATCGAATTGAAGTGAGAAGAAAAAGAGTCACTAAGGAAAGTCAACACTTGTCATGCCGTGGCTTTAGGAATCACATATAAGCGAGAGAAGAATCTCATTTCTCTCCATTCAAAACCTATTCAGCGGCCAGTTAATGCTTTAGAGGTAGCATAAGGACACCCAGAAAGAACCAGAATCTGACAGAACATGGACCAAACTCAGGAAAACAGGGAAAGGGAAACTCTTAGAGTCCAGGTTAATCATATATGAAAACGAATAAGCAGTCTCTAGACTGCAATCTGCACCCAGACCTGTCCCACCTTGGGAGAAGGCAAGTTGGTTGGTTTTGTTTGAAAACATAGGAGTAAATATTTTATAAACTTGGAAAACACACAAAAAGTAAGCACTAAAAATATTAAAATCATCCACAATTCCTCAACTGAAATATATTTGTTAGATTTCCTCTTTTATTTTTCTTAGGTACATTATTTTTCTTAAATTGAGATGATATACACATGTCATGCAGTACTATCTGAATTTTAAATTCTGGTTTTTGTATTACATGATCAAAACTTAACATAGGTTACAAGATTTACAATAAACAGGTTTTTCCTCTATAGTTCTAAACTTTAATATTTCATAAATTGACTTATTACAGAAGGTGAGGATTTAGCACTCTTACATAATGCCAGCCTCCCTCACCTCTAATATTGTATCAATTTCTGGTTAAACCAGTATTTACTATTTTCCCTATTAAGAGTACTATGATTCCCTGCAAAGCTAAGTGGTAAATATGATTATGATTCCTTTTTGGTGCTCTTCTACCCCGTACCTGGAATCCATTTGCCTTGTTTTTTCTTTTATTTCAGTTAAATATTTGCATAGGTTCAAAAGAAACAATTTGGAAATCTGATATGTCTCATAAGACTTACAATTTAGTTATCAGTCATTAGTGGAGGAAAACCTTTTCAAACTAAAAGATACTACCATTATATGCTTCAGCTTTATGTGTTGAAACAGACTCCTGTACATTCTCAACTTTTCACAGAATTAAGTCCTAAAAAGTATTCTTTGATGTATCACACAGACTGCAAAGTAGCATTTTTCTTACACTGAATGTCCAAATCTACACATATTGTCAGGAGATATTGATGGTGTGCTCTTTGCTAACAAGAAGGAAGAGAAGGAAGAAGGGACACAGAAAAGGGCAGCAAGCCCTTTTTTTCCTTGCTTGGGCATTTATCATTTTCAACATTTCTCCTTTGCCTTCAGAGAGATTTCTTACATTCACTTTCCCATCGAGACTAATATGAATGTTCTTAGCAATAGTCCTGAGCACCTAAGTGGAGATGTCAGTTTCTCTGGCTCTCCAAATCTGAAAGTCTGCCATAGCTTTTCATTACTGAGCATAGGGTAATACTTCCTGGGATGTATCCACGTTTTCTGGATTTTCCTTGTTAACAGACTCAGAACCTGAGTGTCAGAACGCTAAGGGGGCCTGAGGCCATTTGGGCCATTTGGTACATCTTTGTGAGCATTTACCTCAAGCAGACCTTCAATTTTTGAACCATACTAGCAATTGCCTGACCCAGTCCCTGCTTTACTTTCAACACAATCATTTTTCCATTTGGGATCTTTTTTTCCACAACTTTTCATCTTTGCCGTTTGCAAATGTCCGGACGTCCCCTTCTTCAAGGCCATACTGTGGCAACCATACTGCTCCTTTCTTCTACTTTTTACTCCCTCCAAGACTGACCTGAGGGAATTCCCTGGTGGTCCAGTGGTTAGGGCTCTGCACTTGCACTGCAGGGGCCACAGGTTCGATCCCTGGTTGGGGAACTAAAGATCCCACAAGCCGCTTGGCATGGCCAGAAAAAAAAAAGACTGGCTTGAGTTATGTATGGTTTTCTCTTCCTTCTTCCCTCCATTTTGCAATCTTCTAACTTCATCTTCTTTGAGCAGAAGCATGCATAATTTTCCCACAGAATGGGACAATCTTTTCACATACACTAAAAGGACAATCAATCTTTGCATATTCAGATATATGCCTGTCATATTTATCTTGACTTCTGAAGCCATGATCACAGGAATCACAAAATATTAAAATACTATAAAATACATTTCTTTCTCTTTTGTCATCAGTTTCCTACTGGAAAAGAGATTAAAGTCATTCAAATTTTTATCTTATTTTTCACACACAAAAAATATGTTTTCAATATTGTAGTACTGGGGACAGTCTCTTGAAACTTTAACTCAGCAGTGGAAGTGTTACAACCCTCCAGATGAAAAGTGAAAATCCCAGGAAGGCAGTGAAACATGGAGAGCACTAGGTGCTGCAAGGGACAGTGCCTCAGGAAGAGGCTAGGCATCAAGAAGGCACTGAACCTCTGAGAGATGCTCTACCCTGGTAGAGGTGGTAAGGATGGAGGCAGCGGCAGCACTGCTCAGTATCCAGGTGTCCAGCAGGGGGCCGTGTTGTCCAGAGACGCCAACATGGGAGTCAGTTGTGGGGGGTTGGGGTAGAAACCCCCTGTAGAGAACTTGAAAACTCTAGCTGTCCCAGCTTGGGGAACTCTCCCACAAATGTCTTTTTGCCTTTTTTATTTTTTTCATTTTCTTCATTTCTCATTTCCTTATCACTAGTTCTTTATGTTCTACAATCGAACTGTTAACCCCTATGAATACTTTTTTCTGGTCAAAATCTAATCTTTTGACTTCTCGGAGCTACCTCTCCTGGAGCCCTCTGTTTTCCTCCTACAGTTTCAGTGGACACTGATCTGGTAAGCTCCTGAAAGTCTGTTGAAGTCCCACCAAGTGTCATATCAATAGGCTTTCTCTAGAAATTTTGTCTTTGGAGAAAATTCAACAGTCCCAATCTCCAGTGTGGGATGGAAGGGTCAAGTTCAATGGCCAGCATTATTAAGAGTGAGCATAAGAAGGGATTGTGAGTCTCTTCATTCAGTTAGGAAAACTTTCATCAATCTTTTCAATATGCCTGTTGTCCTGGAATTAAGAGCTTCTCTGGTACAACATATCCTTAGAATAAGCCTTTGGTTTCCAGTGCAGTTCTGGGAGGGGCGGTCTCCTGGATTCATAGGAGGAGAGGGAAAGGGAGCTCAGGGCCTAACAGTTCATTGTGCAGACTTTTAAAACAACTTCCTCATTTTCAGCTCCATGCCTCAGCTCCCCTTCTGAGGTACAGTGTTTTGTGATGAGCATTTCGTTGTCAGCAGCCTGAATCAGAATAATTTTCGTGGCATCCCCTCTGCCAGCTGGTAACTTCCTAGCTGCCAAAGATGTGTTTATATGTCTTCACGGTTGTCTCTTCTCCCATCTTCTTTATCCCTGCTTCTTTAAAGAGCCAACTTAAAGTAAGAGCAAGAATTCCTTAGAAAGTATTAATCCCTAAAGACAAACACTTCCACTCCAACGTGTTTAAACATAAATCTAACTACTTTTTTCTCTTAGGCTTTGCGAACGCTTACCCAGTAACATTAACAGTTTTAATTTAAATTTGTACTTTGAAATATAAACGATTTAACATTTTAGTTCTCAAATTAGTATATTTACTGTTCCTTCCTCTTCCCCTTCCTTTCCCCCAACAATCTGATTTTTATTGATTATCTTGTCCTTCTTAGTTTTAACATTAACTTGATACCAAAGGCGGATAAAGACAACACAAGAAAACTACAGACTAATATCTCTTATGAATATAGATGCAAAAAATCTTCAACAAAATCCTAGTAAAACTAATCCAACAGCACATCAAACAATGTAACCTCCCAGCTATAAAAGATGAGGAAATCTGAGCACAGTTATAAACTCTAACAACGTAGAAATGATATTGCTTCCCACCATATCTCCTCTTTCCCTTCCATTTCAATTAGTTATAAAACAGAATGTGAATGTCCAAAAGTATTTTAGCCAATCATGTATTTAAGTATATTTTCATGAGTTCTTTTACCATCTTTTTTTTTCAGTAATCTTATCTGATTGAGTTTCATGTTTTTCTAAGGAAATGGCTCATTCCCTGAGATCTAGAATGTTCATCCAAAAACATTTGCAGGCATTTCTCCAAACTTTTGTTCAAATAAGGGCAAGCAAAGTGCTTAAGGAAATAAAGCATGACCAAAGAACTTTATATGCGGCAACCACTCTTTAATAGGTAGTGAATATTGAAGATTAAAAGCAGTCTTCTTTCTAGAAAGCTTTTAAATTAAAAGACCACACCACAACCTAGGAGGAAACACACAATCTTAGTAAAGTTATTAGATTTCAGTGATGACCATTTTGCATCCAAAATCAAAACGAATCTTTGGACAGCCAGGCAAAAGACTATCACTCAGGGCTTCCCTGGTGGCGCAGTGGTTGAGAGTCTGCCTGCCAATGCAGGGGACACGGGTTCGAGCCCTGGTCTGGGAAGATCCCACATGCCGCGGAGCAACTAGGCCCGTGAGCCACAACTACTGAGCCTGCGCGTCTGGAGCCTGTGCTCCTCAACAAGAGAGGCCGCGATAGTGAGAGGCCCGTGCACTGTGATGAAGAGTGGCCCCCGCTTGCCGCAACTGCAGAAAGCCCTCGCACAGAAACGAAGACCCAACACAGCCATAAATAAATAAATAAATAAATAAATAAATAAATAAAAATTTTAAAAAAGACTATCATTCATAAGAGAAAGAGAAACAAAACATAAAACTGTTAATGTTTGATTTGAAACCATTAAAGTACTGAAGCAATGGCCCAGAGCAAATAAATGGAAAAAAAGAATATAAAAGGATGAGTGAGAAAAGAGATAGTCAAGGGAGTCCAACACATACATAGTTGTGCTCTACTTTTTCATTTCATTCCTTTTGCTTGCTGTGATTTTAGTAGCACCCACCTTCTTTCAAATTCCCTCTTAAACCCCACAGATTTTTGGTTTTTTGCATTTTAAATATGACTTGACAGAGCTCAGAAGATATCTTTCCTATGTCAGTATATTTTCCATGTGCTCTTATATATTTGCTCTGTGTTATTCTTTTTTTTTTTTAAAGAAATGCACGTTCTTTTATTTATTTATTTATTTATTTATTTATGACTGTGTTGAGTCTTCGTTTCTATGCGAGGGCTTTCTCTAGTTGCGGCAAGTGGGGACCACTCTTCATCGCGGTGCGCGGGCCTCTCACCATCGCGGCCTCTCGTTGCGGAGCACAGGCTCCAGACGCGCAGGCTCAGCAATTGTGGCTCACGGGCCCAGTTGCTCCGTGGCATGTGGGATCTTCCCAGACCAGGGCTCAAACCCGTGTCCCCTGCATTGGCATGTGTTATTCTTTTATGGAGACAATTGCTTAAGTTTTCTTGTTTAGAGTAAAATATTTCAAAGTTTTTATTTTCTCTGTGGCAATATTTTTCTTGTGAGGATTAGTCTGTCACATGTTATTTCCATTCCTTTTCTCTGCTTCCTCTTTTCATCTCTAAATAGGTCATGTGCTGTTTCTTGTTTGATTATTCACCTTTAGCCCAAGAAATACCCTGGTTTCCCATTTGGAAACACCATTTAGACTGTCAGTGTGGTACTCTCCTTCATTGTAGTATGTCCAGTAAACTTCTCTTTCTTCAATCAATAGGTTTTTCTGGTGTACTTTTTTGGGAGTTGACG